>NC_142351.1:54422624-54606374 GCF_059441175.1 Urocampus carinirostris | reverse complement strand
TTACGATGATGACTAGCGATCGCTGGTTCCAGATATTGATTTCAAACTAGCTATCAGTATAAGAAAAGTTCTTAGTTCTGAAATGCTAATTTTAGATATGAAAAATGTGCTTTTGCCCGACTACTCTTTGAAACTTCTGATGACCTCCCAGGATCTGTGTGTTGGGCACGTTACTAAAAAAAGCCTTTATTCACTCTTACTAGTTACATAGTTGAAAAAGTAACTTGATTTCAGCCCAGATTACTGACCCCCAAAAGTAGCGCGTTACTCTGCAAAAAAATAGACAGTTACAACTTACCGTATGTACATGCATTGAACCCAACCACCTAAAACTGCTTCTAAATAAAAGCAATAGAAGAAAACTTGTACACCAACCTGTGGAATACTTCATTTTTATTTTGTCTGTGTAATCTTAAGAGCTTTCAAATGAATACTTAGCCGAGACACTCCATATCCATTTTGTTTATGAGGTTCAAACCACCCAAAGATTTTCTCCTCAATTATCGAGTCCTGTCAACAACATGTTCTTTTCTCTAGGCATGGTGTGTTGCAAAAAAAATGTACAAATGAAAACCCCAAAATTCAGAACACGTTACTGTAATTTCTGTGTCTACGTTTTCCCCATTGATTTCCTACTTGTTGGTCCTGTATGAGCCAAACCCTTCCCCATGTTCTACTGGTGACACACAACCAAACTTGTGTATTTAGGATGACTCCCTGATTTCAGTGTTTTGTTTCTTGGGTGTAAATACAGCTTACATGTGAGTATATTTTATAGGGAGAACTTCAGTAGGGAGAAATTGTTGCACTCTGTGCTTGAGATGGTGCCACCAAATCTGCATTTTGTTGTACTTTGCAGGACCATATAAACATGTCAACTTTGTGTCGTCAGCCTCAGAGACATTTTCTTCCCCAAGGCCATCACGACACAGGTAATACTGTGAAAAAATGTACTTTGCTTTTGTATGGAAAATTTAGTGTTCATATTTTTTTTCCTTGCCTCTTATTTTGGAAATATGTTGCTACTAATGCCAAAGCACTAGTTTCTTATGGCACTATTCTTCCAATACACTTATGACTAGTTTTTAGAGCGTTACTCGGAACAAGTAATTAGTTAAAGTTACTAGTTACTTTATTTCAGTTACCCCAAATGATTCCTGACACCAAAAGGTAGCCCGTTACACTGAAAGTAACGATCGAGTTACGAACGACCATAATTCACTTGCATCGAAACTATCTATCTATCTATCTATCTATCTATCTATCTATCTATCTATCTATCTATCTATCTATCTATCTATCTATCTATGTATGTATCTATCTATCTATCTATCTATCTATCTATCTATCTATCTATCTATCTATCTATCTATCTATCTATCTATCTATCTATCTATCTATCTATCTATCTATCTATCTATCTATCTATCTATCTATCTATCTATCTATCTACCTTGGTCATATCCCTCAAGAGGGGTGACCGACAGCAAGACAAACACATACAATAACAAAGAAAATAAAAGGGAAAAAAAATTGCCAAAAAAACACACACAAAATTTTTTGGGACCATGGCCAAGCCAATTGCCCAAACACCCAAATAAGTTAGGCTCCTCGTCACCCAAGTTGGTCATGCTTTCGTCCCTCCAGATGAAACAGGACACCAGAAAGCGGCCATGTCACTCAGGTCAGGGTGACACAACACACTCTTTTGTTCAACAGCAAGCCCCGACAGCTTTCACTGGTTTACCCCTGCCGCATCATATGGGTGTCCAGCCCATCCTTTAGAACGCGTCCACAATCCCACTATCCTTTCACAACACCTCTTCACTCTTTCTTTTTACCAACAAGCATCGAAACTGACCCCCGAAAAATCATTTAAAATAAGCACGTAATAAAAGAAATGGGAATAAAAAGTTTACATCAACCTGTGGATGAAGCTTTCATATTTCTTGGCTTGTGCAATCATGAGAGCTTGCAAACGAACACTTGGCCGACTCATTCCATATCTATATATTCTCAAGGCTTCAAGCAGTGTATGAAACTCATGACAAAAAGTTACTGGACACCAGGGCAGAAAAGTCTGAAAAGTTGCCTGCCCCATTTTTCACTACTTGAAACACAATAAGACGACTAATCGCAAAAAAAAAAAACATTGTTGCAAAGTATTGAGGATTGATAATCAAAATATATAACAGAACAACACTTTAAAATTAACTTTATTATAAATCTACGTATAACATTCATTGATTCCATCTGCCATCTGTATGTACCTGTATTTACTATTATTCATTCATGCAATGTTCACGTTGTGTCGTCTGCTACAAGCCACGTGAACTCCTCTTTCGACGATGCTTTTGATGTACGTTTACGTTTTGTAGCGTCATAAATTTTGTTAGCTTCTTTCGAATATTTGTTCTGGGGCTGAGGTTTTGGCTTGATTCCTAGCCACTTTTCCATTTTTTGTGTTCTCTGTGCGTCTACTTTGGAAAATGATATGCAAATGCACGACCTTATAACGCTCGAAAAAGTTCGGAAGCACGAAGTTATTTGATGCAGGCTTCTGATTGACTGACGGGTACGCAAATGGCTAAACGAACCGAAATTCCGAAAGTTCCAAACCGAATGAAGATTTTAAAAATGGGAATAAAACAAACGTTTGATTTGAAAAGAAATCTTTCTTCTTTTTTTTTCTTGAAAAACTTGTCAGCTACCCGGGCGGAGACGTTTTGTAAGTTGTACGCCCGACGTAAAAGATGCACACCTCGGGCGTCCGGGCAGACATTATTTCATACACTGTTTTAAGTAAGTCTTATCTCGTTATAAAGAACGTACACTACGTTGTTATCAAAGGACAATAAAGACTATTCCATTCTGTATTACTAAGGCATTGATTTAATTTTATGAAAGCATGCAGCTAATGCCGCCTGTTTGCAATGAGAAGCGAGGAGTGCAACAGATGGCGTATCACATCCCCAGTGCCCACTCAGTGACTGGTGTCAGGCAGATTCTCTTGGCCCAGAAAGTGTGAGGCAGAAGTGATTAGCAGGATTTTCTGGCCAACAGGGATCTCCAAAACACAATATTCTGCATTTGCTGCACCATTTCTCTCTCCAGCACAGTTCAAGTTAGAACTTAGCCGCTATCACATCCGGCGTGTTGAGAAGGGCTGAAATAAAGTCACTGGCTCGAGTAATTGGATCCGAATTTGTGGCACCAAAACAAATCCGCTGAAGGGATGCGTGGCATGGGCTTTCATTCTCAGGTTTCAAGGTCCCAGAGGTGGCCATTTATTGTTGGAAGAAGGTTTTACTTTGTCAATGGGTACATTTACGTGCAGGCAATAATCCGATTGAAAAGGGACTATTACGAGTATTCTGACTATGGAAAGCCAGGTAAATGCACTCAGAAGTCTTATTAAGATCTTAATCCGACTGTGACTATCCCAATTGCAATAGTTGGTGTGGTCCTTTTATTGTGCATCTATCAGCGTCCGAATAATCCCATTGCTTAGGTGCGCACTCAACTTCCCTCAACCGGGATACGTTAATGCCACAAAGCATTGTAGAGTTTTAGTACATTGCATGATGGGTTCACAAATGTGATAAAAAAGAGGCAAAAACTACCTGAGCCAACAAAAAAAACACTGCAGAAAATATTAACACATCTTACAGCATTGGCAGAAAATCTTGATTGCAATTTTCTACTTTAAAAATATTGTAACGAAATATCTATCAGATCTGCCTTTGAGACATTGGATTATTTTGCTCATTTTAATTAATATATTCTACCAAGATTGGAAATAAAGAATATATATATATATATATATATATATATATATATATATATATATATATATATATATATATATATATATATATATATATATATATATATATATATATATATATATATATATATATATATATATACCACAGCCATATCCCCCTAGTGGGAGGTGGCTAGAGTCCTTTCTGACTCTTTTTGGGAGATTGATTCAGAGGAGGGGATTCCCAGCCCCCTCGCTCAACCCAACTGAGGTGTTGGGAGTCGTTAGGTGACCAAACCCCCCAATTCCAACCCCTAATGCTGAACGCCAAGCAGGGAGGCAACAGGTACCAATGTTTAAGTCTTGGCTTGAACCTCAACCTCCCAGTCTCGGGGCGGGCGCCATACCCCCAAGGCCACCAAGCTGGTCAAAGAATATTTAAAATGAGCAAATTGATCCATCATCCGACAATTTATTTCTAAAAAATAAAAATACGAAAGCAGACTGAAAACAAGCAAAAATAAACCTGTTGGCATAAATATTCCTGAATTGATCTATAATTATTCTTGTTTTAATTTTTTTTTTTTTTTTTTTTTTGTGGTCTAAAATGAAGGGCAGCAGGGCGGCACAGTGGTTAACGCGTGTGCGGCACAGTTCTGAGGTCATGAGATCGATTTTCCTGTGAGGAGTTTGCATGTTCTCCCCGTGCTTGCGTGGGTTTCCTCCGGGCACTCCCACATTCCAAAAAGATGTATGTCAAGTCCAAATTGTCCCTAGTTGTGAATGAGCGAGCGAATTGTCTGTCCCTGTGTGCCCTGCGACTGGGTGGCAACCAGTTCAGGGTGTCCCCTGCCCAATGCCTGAAGATGGCTGAGATGGGTTCCAGCACTCCCGCGACCCAAACGAGGATAACCGGTGCCGATAATGGATGGATGGATGGATGGATGGATGGATGGAGGGTTTAAAATGGGGAAAATGCTCTTAAAATAAGTACAATTATTCAGCAGATGCTGGATTACTTTGCCTCATTTTAAGAAATATTTTTTTGTATGGGGTTTGAAAAAAAATACCTAAAATGAGCAAGTTGATCTTGTGACTCCCGCATGAGACAATTCTGTTGCATTGTTATCATTTAACTCAAAAACCAAATTATGATAAGCAGCATTTTCTGCCAATGATGTAAGATCATTTTTTTTGTTGGGAGAACATTTTTCTAATGTTCAGTATATTTTTATATTTTTAAGATATTTCGTCTTTGTGTATCTCGAAAGTAATGAGAAACGTGAAAAAAACATTTGAAATGAGCAAAATTGTTTTATCTAGTATGTTTCAGTATTTCTTTCTGTTTAATAAATATTTATAACAATAATTAGAGAACAATGCTTAAAATGAACAAAACAGTCTGTGCCAAATTTGATCATTTTTTCTTGTTTCGAGGATAAATGTTAGTTTACTCGAAAAACAGTTGAGTGTACCGTGAAATTTGTAATATAGAGCGCACCTGGTTACAAGCCGCACCCATTACATTTTTAAAGGAAAAAACATTTTGTACATACGTAAGACGCAACTGACTTTAAGCTGCGTGTGCCCACAAACATGAGATATTTACACAAAAAGAGCTTTGAATAATATACGGTACGTTAACCCCTTACATCAAGGACGATCCATAGAATCCAGCCGTGTAAAATATTTACTCCAAAAGACACAATAATGCCGACAGATGAATAGAAATCTGCCTTTTAAACATTTCTGCTTCGTTGGACGTTGCTTTCTGTAATCCATTTGTTTGGCCACATTAATTCGATTTACAAATAAACAGACTAGTGAAATGATTTCCAATACGGTAGTAAGGCCTCCCCTTTCGATTGACACCTTTTCCATGATGAGGGTCTGTTCATGCAAATTTTTTTATACACAAAACGCAAAACTACCGTATTTTTCCGCACTATAAGGCGCACCTAAAAGTCTTAATTTTTTTCAAAAGCTGACCATGCGCCTTATAATACAGTGCGCCTCTTATATGGCTCAATATTAAATCGCAAGTTCTCGCAACTTACGCAACAGCCTCCGACTTGATTTTCCCCCGAACGTGGAGTAGTCCGCGGTGTATGCTGGGATTTATATATTAATATATATTGCGTTTCATTGGCTAAAGTTATTCGGAGCCTCGGATTGGCTAGAGGGCCAAAACAAACCCTGCAATTGGCCGAAAAAGATGTGTCAATCATCCGTTAAATCGATCGCTATTGGCAGAAGTTATTCGGAGCCTTGGATTGGCTAGAGGGCCAAAACAAACCCTGCAATTGGCCGAAAAAGATGTGTCAATCATCTGTTAAATCGATCGCTATTGGCTAAAGTTATTCGGAGCCTCGGATAGGCTAGAGGGCCGAAACAAACCCTGCAATTGGCCGAAAAAGATGACTGAATAGCAAGCTTGCTAAACTACGCCATAAAGAAACATGTTTCATTAGTCTGTATTTGTAAACATTTTACTCTCCTGGTATTTACTACACTCACGGTTGTAAGAAGACCATGATTGCGTATCATTATTGAACGTGAGAACTTAGGTGAGCTATGCGGCTTTATATTTTCCCGGTATCTTGTTTTAGAACGATCTTGATGTTGCTGTGATGAGTTGAGTGAATTAATCTCAATTCCAAGTGTTTATTGTCATATGCACAGTAAAGTTGCGAGCGAAAAAGAAAATAGAAACTAAGGAATGGTTGCCATTTCTTGAATCCCAAGACTTTAACCTTCCGAATGATATTTGAAATGATGCATTTGAGTGACATCGTACGGACACCGCATCCGCACTTGTCTACGACACGTATTTGCTTCTTTGCAAGCTTTGGGAATGTTAAGGGGGTAATCAGTTTGACTGAATCATCTGACTGTTTTGTCGACGTTCCCATTGTAGCGCCTTATTTATGGAAGATATAGGACCCAAAACTATTTTTGGGGGGTGCGCCCTATAACCCGGTGCGCCCTATAGTGCGGAAAATACGGTACTTTAAACTTGCATCTTCCTCGAAATATATATTCCACCTGTCCCACTCTTGGCGGCCGTTAGAAAAAAATGCATGAATTAGCCGGATCGTTCCACAAGCTGCAAGGTTGAAAGCTTGGGAAAAAAGCCGCGGCTTATACTCCACAGTTTACGATATATAAACTGGAAAAATACACCATATAACCGTAACGAACCCTCCAGTGCTAACCCTAAACCCCAACCCAGGCATGTTGAATTTACGGATCGCGGGGTGAAATCTTCCATTGAATAATTGAATTTATGAGTATGTCAAAAAAAGTGAGTAATTTTTATCTAAAGTTAAAATTATTATTAGTTAAATCATTGCAAAGCAAATGCTCTCTCCGGCAGTGTAGGGTTTGTATTGTGTTGTATGTTCAACTAAACTACATTTACACAGCAGTTAAAATAAACCAGATTATGCCAAACATACAAATCCTATTGTATGTGAATAAATGTGTTGTCTTTAGAAGCTATCCCTTTTGATCCCTGCCTACGAATGTAGTCTGAATAATAAAGCACAATACTGGATAACCAAGCTAAAAATGTGGAGTTCACATTTTTTACTGATCTTGCCCGCCTCAGAACAGAAAGTTTGGATCCGGCCTCAGGGCTAAAATAAGTTTGAAATCCCTGCCCTAATCATTTAATTTAATTTTCATAATTACAATAAAGTACTCATTCATTCATTCATTCATTCATTTATTCATTCATTCATTCATGCATGCATTCATGACCCTAACCCCTTTTACCCTAACTCCTAACAGTAAACCCTAACCCCAAGCCCCATAGAACCCTATCCCTTATTGTTTGGATTTGACTCACTTTAGCAGTGGAATTTGGTTAGGATTTAGCCTAAACAAAGTGTCGTATCCCAACATTTCTTGAAAGTCATACAGAAATAATTTTCAAACTTTTCCAAGAGTCAGGAGAAAATAATACAGTAAAGTATCCCTTGCTAGAAATGTCTTGGAATCATTTATTGCATACACTCATTATGTTGATCTTTTATTGGCCATTTTCAAGCCGGCAGATTACGGGACAGCTTGGAGCCCTTATTGACCAAGTTTGGGTTATGCTTTTTGTTGATAGGGACCGTCTTAATTTGGAGTCACTTGGGAGGGATCCTGCATTTTTGTTGCTTTTGTTTTTATTTGTTGTGATTGCATAGGAATGAGTGTTGTAAAAGGATAGTGGGATGTTTGGACGTGTTTTAAGGGATGTGCAGGGCACACGTATGATGCGGCAGGGGTAAACCAGTGAAAGCTGTCGGGCCCTGCTGTTGAACAGAAGAATGTGTTTTGTCACCCTGACCCGAGTGACATGGCTGCTTTCTGGTGTCCCTTTTTATCTGGGGGGACGAAAGCATGACCAACCTAGGTGCCGAGGTGCCTAATTTGTTTGGGTGTTTGGGCATTTGGGTTGGCCATGGTCCAAAAAAGGTTTTGCTATTTTTTCCCTTTTTTATTTTCTTTGTTATTGTATGTGTTGGTCTTGCTGTCGGTCACCCCTCTTGAGGGATATGACCAAGGTAAATAGATAGATAGTTTTGCATTGGACACAACTTTGAAAGCTTTATCTGACACTGACGATTCACCTGTCAGTTTTCAGCCAGCTTCTTCATTGCCTGTCTTATCTGAAAATTTCTAGCTTAGAGAAAGCAGAAGAAGCTGCAGCACTGGTATGTTCCTTATTTCAAATTCCCACTGAAGAACTACTTGCTACGTTCACTCAAACTCCGTCTCCGGGGACTCGACTACAAAACCGCATGACTTCTCCATTTGCAAACCTGAGCGGAATCGGATAATAGGAGGCACCTTTTTTGAACGTGTTTATCTTTGGAGTGATTTTTGGCGGCTGGTAAATAACAAGCACAAGCGGCGTCTGTGGTGTGACTGTGCGAGGTAATTCTCTAAGATGCCTTTCTGTTATTGGGTGACTAGATGTCAATTGCTGGTTTGCTATTGGTTGGTGTCTGCATCAGTATATGCTGTCTTGCTATTGGATCTCCTACCTCTCATAATACCTTTATCATCTTTGAGGTCAGAATTTCTTGTTCTTTGTAAAGACTTTGGAGTTGGTGAGACAATACTGTAATGATTATGATGTATTTAATTACTCTGGGTCCAAAGGTCTGCAGCGATGCTAAAGAAAGAAGCAAATAATTCATAACCATGGACAGTCATTTTAAGATTACCAAGAAATATGAAGAAGGCTTTTTCTTTGCTTAAACTTAAATGGCCCTGACACAGGGTGCCCAAACTTTTTAGAAAGCGGATTTGGTAAGCTGAAAATGTGTGAGGGCCGACTATTCAGGCTGACATTATTTGTAGTCTTTATTAAAATTACCCTCCATGAGCAGTTTGTATTGCCTGGTAATCAGCGTTGCGACCTCGTGGCTCGCTTTTTTAGAATTATCATCTCGTGAAAAAGCGCTGCGGTGCTGTTAAAAACGGCTTCCAGTTGCTTCCCTTTTCACAAATTTCCAGTTAGCTTTTTGTAGTCAGAATGTTTAGTCTGGCAGTGCCTTCTTCATGTAATAGTCTTAATTTAGGCAGCCGCAGTTGTTTCGGATTTCGGTGAAAAAAACCCCTCTAATTTACACTTGTCTTAGATGCGGCAACCCTCATATTTAACTTTCCTTTTTCATTTGCAGTCGCCATGTCAGAAATGGGGTGGGAAACATTTTTAGAGAAAGCCAAGGGCAAGGTGTCACGATCTGATGCTTAATCTTTCCCGAGAGGGCTTCAATCAGGTTTTGAACCGGACACAAGTGTGTCGGATCTTCATGCACATGTCCCTTATTATCCTAGCCCAGGGGTGGCCAATCCGGTCCTCAAGAGCCGCATGTCCTGCATGTTTTTGGAGTTTCTCTGTTCAAATACAGGTGATCCCAATCACCTGGGTCATTATCAAGCTCCCGCACAGCTTGCAAACAATCTTAAAATTTGCATCACCTGAAAAACCTCCAAAACATGCAGGACATGCGGCTCTTGAGGACCGGGTTGGCCACCCCTGTCCTAGCCCTTCGTATAGGACTGTTTGGACTCCATATTACCACACCACTTTTGTCCTAGCCTCTGTCACTATGTCGGGATTGGCTTGGGCTTGGGCACTTTTCTAGTTTCAAGACCTGGTTTGTTTTTGTTTATTGTTCCTGTTTATTTTTTATGGTCAGTAACTAATATCCCTTATTGAACACACCTGCCTCCAAATTCTCCGAATTTGGGTCCACCTCAGACACCATGAATAAGGTGGCCAAAGGGCTACCCTTATCATCTAGTGAAATGGAGAATTTTATACTGCAGTCAACATTACTACTGGGCCACATATTATTACTTTGTGACGAAGGCCGAAGATCAAAAACATTTTGATTACGGGCTGTAAATGGCCCCTGTGCCGTACTTTTGACA
This sequence comes from Urocampus carinirostris, assembly GCF_059441175.1. Classification (NCBI taxonomy): domain Eukaryota; kingdom Metazoa; phylum Chordata; class Actinopteri; order Syngnathiformes; family Syngnathidae; genus Urocampus; species Urocampus carinirostris. The sequence goes on along the minus strand of NC_142351.1, from coordinate 54,596,170 downwards.
TTCATGCCCTGACCATTTGACGGTTGGGATATATTTAAAAAACAAAGAGCCAATTAAAGCAAATAAATTGTCTCCTGGCATGAAAATCCTCGCAAGTGGAAGTTTTTAAATATTTTCATCCGGTTTTGCCGTCTCCTACCCCTCTGCATCCACCCGCTACTCTACTCGACCAGCTCAAGTAATGTCACACCAAAAATAAATAAAATATTTCCTTTAAATATATAATTTTTATAAAGCCATTAAATCCTAAGCACGTATGTTACACATAAGTAGTAACGTAAAAGTTGGATTATAAGCCACGACTTTTTTACCAACCCTGCGGCGTATGCAATGATGCTTTTAATTTGTGCTTTTTTTTCTAACGGGGCGCCTTAGCAGTAAAGATAAGAGTGCGATGAGTGAAATATACGTGTCGATTAAGACTTAAGTTTAATGTGACTTGCGCTCTGTGTATGAATACAGCTAGCACGAACAGACCCTCATCATAGAAAAGGTATCAATTGGGAATAATTTTAGAAATGTGTTGATTTGTAAATGGAAATAATGTGGCAAAACGAACGGATTACAAGAAGCAACTTCTAATGAAGCAGAAATATAAGGTGGATTTCTATTCATCTCTTGGCATTTATTGTGTGTTTTGGAGTCAATATTTTACACAGTTGGTTTCTATGGATTGTCCTTGATGTTACAAAGCCACTGTGCGGACATTCAAAGAAGTCGAAGACAGCCAGGGGATCTAATGGTGAGTTACGGCGGGATTACAGTTTTCAGGTATCTTGTTTCAGACTGATCGTGATGTTTCTCTGATGACTATAATTTGAAATGTCATTTCTTGAATCCCAGACACGTATTTGTTTATCAAAAGTCCTGCAGCCCACCAGCGGGCTGGCAGAACATTAATGGGTTAAGGTACTGTGTATTATAAAAGCTTTTTCTGTGTATCGCCTTTCTTTGTAGATATCTCATGTTTCATGTCGGGACCTGCGGTTTATACTCAGGTGCGGCTTATATATATATATATATATATATATATATATATATATATATATATATATATATATATATATATATATATATATATATATATATATATATATATATATATATATATATACAAAAAATGTTTTTTCCTTTAAAAATTTACTGAGTGCTCCTACAATCAGGTGCGCGCTATAGTCCGAATTTTACGGTGCTTACTATATGTTATTCCTCACTTCAATGTTTTTTAATTGTGTTACATAGGTAATCACCATAATTTATTTATCCCCCGGCTATTCTCGAGTGTCTACCATACTGGGATTTTCAACAAACGTGGAATTTGTTTGGGCAAATTAATGCTAGGCTACATAATTGGCCTTAATGAAATGAAACCGTGAGACTACAAACACAATTTATTGCCACCTCTACCAGTCACTTAAAAGTGACTGTAGCCTTCAACCAGGAGAAGATGTCATCAGGTGGTGTCCACCTGTCACTACAATGCCCTTCAGTTGGCGGGCCGGCAATGGTGGCCAGTCACTGCCTATCTTCTTCTGGTCCCCAGCTAAACTTCTCCCTTCTGTTCCAGAACCAGCATGAGGCTTTCCGCAGATTACCTCACCGAGTTAGTTTGAGAGGGGACCCTATGGTTGAGGGGTGCAGCAGATGCGGACACGTCTCCTGTACTGTGGGGCTCTTCCTGACTGGAGTCTTCTCACTGAGTGTCTCCACTATGCCCTGCATCAGTTTTCCCTTTCCCACAGATAGTCCCGGGTTGATGTATCTTGAGGCCCTTTGTGTTTTTGTAGATTTCCCCCAGTGGTACCTCCCTTCTAACACTTCCCCAGGAATGTGGTTTGGGTAGTTGTCTCGTGTTCTTGTCATAAGCATTACCGTTGAATCCATCCCTCTGCACAAAAAAAACATTATATAAAATTGAATATTTTCATATCAAGTGTTTTTTAAAGGTCATTTTTATTATTTTGTTTTTCTGGGCTCTTTTCGACTTCCATAATTATGATAATGGAAATTGTTTTTGTTGTGCAGGTCATTTTGTTTTAGGAAAAAAAGCCAAGTATATTCTATGACCTCTGCTTTAAATTGCTCGTCTTGGGATCAAGAGATCGCAGTTCAAACCGGCTCCTCCGTGTTACATGTCGAAGTGTCCTTGGGTAAGACACTGAACCCCTAATACCCCCAATAAGCAGGTTAGCGCCTTACATGGCTGCACGTCCGCTATTGGGAAATGTGAAGCACAATGTAAAGCGCTTTGGCAAGTCTTGACTTGAAAAGCGCTAAATAAATGCAGATCATTTCATTTCATAATTCTTTTTTTTTCTTGATTTGGATTTAAGTTTGTCATTAGGGTGGAATTCAATATGTTCGTCCTGAAGTCAGACCAGTTGAGAACCACTGCTCTAAAGGGCTTTCAGTCGCCAAGTCGGAATCAACAGCTTTTTAAACACTGATTTTATATGTCTCACGGCCCCAGAAGTCTTTGTGAAGGCTGTGAAGGTGACAATTAATTAATGAAATGGGAGTGGTTAAAAGCTTGGATAGGAATGAACAAAGATCAGTAGGACAATTTTGATTTTTTTCATTTGAAGTACAAATGAACGAACATCACATGGTTAAGATATTCCTTGGGGCAGCGGAGAAGGCCTTGCTGGCCATTACGGCCCACCGCTGTTCAAACTGCACTTTACTGACGTGTTATGCAAACAATTACAGCTAGCCCTTGACGTTTATATTGAGGAGGCTGTATCTGTGGTTTGTTTTCACTCCCTCTGAGTAACGAATGTGACACTTGTGGCTCTCTGACAGCTCCAACAAACTCCTCAAACTCATCCTTGGAGTCCGCGAGAGTCTTGAGACACTTACTGGAAAAACGTCTTCACGCATTCACGTCTTAGGCACACACATTCGATAGTGGCTGTCTGTCCGGCCTCATTGGAAGTCGCCGCCGCAGACATGAGCTGACATTACAATTAGAGCCAATACGTCCCGGCACTGCACGCTCATCCATCACGTGTAGCTCACATAATAAACACAGCAAAAGACGATGGCAGCTCTGCCGCGCATCTCGACCAGGGTGTGAAAATACATTTTCAGCATGGCGAGAGCAGCAGGTTGCTCATCTCCTTTCTCCAGGAGAGATGCCATTAGCATTCTCCCTATCTCTTGTTTTTTCTCCCTTTTTGCCTGTTTAACTCACTCGGTGCTACTGAAGTGAAAAGACGGTTGTATGTAATCTATCCTTGGCAGTGTTGGGACTAACGTGTTACATAGAAACACGTTACTTGAATGCAGTTTCTTTTCTCTGTAACATGTACTTTGATGTATTATTAATAACATTTCTTAACTTGCTGTCATGAATTCTTGGTGTGTTACTCCCCTATTTTTTAAAAGTAGTTCATGAATTATAGTGTTACAGTGGTCTAACTGTCCATGAGGCAATTTTTTTTCTTTAATAAATACTTTACGGAGATAAAACTATAATATAAGATTAAAAATAGATGTAAGTTCATTAAGAAGTGTTTTTATTTTGTGTTTATTCAAGCTTTAAAGGTGGGGTGAGTTTAAGGTGTCCTTCAAAGTTAAAAGATATTAGATATAGATATTAGATAAAGATATTTTCTCTATTGAGTAACGTTCACAATACTCAACAGTGTTCGATGAGCCTTTATGTATATTTTTCTTGCTGCGCCTACCTGCTTTTATCTGACTTTTATCATCAGTGTTCCATCCACAAAGCGAATTAGGCTGGAGGAAAGGAGGCAGGGTGGTTGGGGGGAGGAGAGTTATTTGATTGGTTGTTTTCATTCGTTCGAAGATGAAAATGGTAAAAGGGAGAAAAGGATTGGTTCAAATACAGTCCAAATGCCAACCCAAACCCCCAAAAAGATGAAAATAGGAAGAGATTATTCAAGCGCATCTAATACGTGCAATCGACACACAGGCAGCTTGACAGAGACTGGAATGATCATTTCAACCAGAAGATGGCATCAGCAAATAGAATATTTTTGAAGTTACGGACACAGCATTTAAGTAAAAAATGTGTGGCCAACTAATACTACTCCCGTGTTTAGTATTAGAAGTGGCACTTCCGGTTCCGTGATCTTGTTGTACACAGTAGACCCACGCTGTGGCTGACATGACTGTTGCATGTCCAAGCCATCACTTTATTGAAGGATCAACAAGGCAATGCCGTGTTTTGGATCATGTGACCATTCAAGATGGCGATTAGAAATAAGAGCACATATGTACTACTCCACAAAAAGAAAACGTGAATAAGGGCTAGACGAAAGTACCAGGGCAACCAGACTGTAGAAAATAGTGTCAGGTGCAACGTAGACTGTCTTTTCATGTTTTTGTCATTGGCGGTTGCTGTGGTAAGGGACCAAATTGCATTCGTTTGTTATCGTTTCTCGAGGATTAAAAGAACTGCCACCTGACATTGACTCCAATATTACAGAAAGAGAAGTGTAGCTTTTTTGATGCATATCTTCCCCTGTTGTTCAATTTAGATATATACATTGAGGACTTGATTTGTGGGTGAAAAAGTTGGAAATATCGTATGTTGTAAATATTCAATAAAGTCAACCTCCCACTTTGCTCCTGTTATATATTATAAGAATTATAATGGCAAAAACATGGACTAATTTCTTTGAAAGGGTGTTATAACTGTTTCCAGACATCACAGCGGTGTTTTATGTTTAAAGCAAATTCGTTCTGGAAAAGAGGAGCTTGTCGGTTTACTTGGTGCCGTGCACACTTGGGGAATTTTTATTTAAAACCGCAGTGTTCAAAATGAAGCGAAAATGTAGCAGATTGTAGTCCAGATAGCAAAAATCTAGAGGCTTTTAGTCCGTAATGGGCAGTCATTTTTAATCTGTCAAATTGATGAAAAACACATAGCGCTTAGATTTGATATATGCACCAGCGATTTTAGAAAAGACGACGATACGTCTTTTTGAGGTTGGATGGTCATAATATTAACATTCTTACTGGGCTATAAAGGTGGCGTTCATTTACCGAGTTGCCCTCTTCAAGGGTCCCTGCCCCGTTGATCCTGATCTCATCAAGCGAGCACGTCCGAGCGATTAATCTCAGACGTTGCGCTGGAAATTGCTCTGAATTGTCAAACGAACAATTAAGCGGGCGGCGGTCACAATAACTCGCCGTCTGTCTTTAAATCGGCTAAACGTTTTTTCTAGGGGTCACCACCGACGGCGAGATCCAAATAAACGATTGCTTCGGGAGGGGAAAATGTCAGCTCCCGCAACATCGACCGCCGTGCAAGTGTAATGAGATGACGGCGAGGATAATGGTGTTATTAGATAACGAATACTTGGACAGAGAATACTCCGATACTGTACTGCAAGAAAGTTTTAGCCGTTTTTGCTCATTTTAAGTATATTTTTCGCCTTTTTAATTTTCAAGCACAGTCTGACATTTACAATTTCAAGCCGTTAGTTAGAAAGAATGAATTTATCATTCATATTCTCTATTAATCTGTGAATTGATGAGATAAAAATGCATCTGTTAAAGGGTCACTAAACATTTTTAAGCTAAGAAGTACTTTTTGTCACTGATTGGCATGATGGGCTGCCAGTTTGATATGGATTTCTAAAATGACAAGTTGTCATGTTATTACTATGTAGTTACTATGTTGCTACTATAAAACAGGCTTATTCAACCAATAAAAAGATTTGCCTGTTAGACATCAAATTTCCTGGAAAATCACAATGACCTGGTGGGCAATTTTAGGAAACTGTCCGCCGGCAATTCGGGTGTTCTTAGGGGGCTACCTTGTGCTCGTCGGCACCACTTTAGACAGCCCTAGTTTCTTCGCATCTCAATTTAAGTTGTAGAAATAACATATTTATAATAATTAGTTTATCAAGGTATTGCACAGGGTGAATCAAGGAAGCAAGGTTTTGGGTGATCTGCGGAGAGTGATGAGCAACAAGAGCATGAGTGTGGATGTTAAGAGGGGACTGTATGAGAGTGTGATTGTGCCAACTGTGTTGTATGGTGCAGATACTTGAAGCCTGAACGCAGATTTGAGAAGAAAATTAAATGTTTTGGAGATGAAGTGTTCTATGAGTATGTTAGGAATGTCAAGATTAGATAGATTGAGAAATGAAATTGTGAGAGACAGAACTGCAGTAGTAGTGGAACTAAGCAAGTGTGAGGATAAGAGAGGACTTGGTTGGTTTGGACACAAGAAGTTGATGGATGAGGAGCAAATGTTAAAGAAGATCTACAGAGAAGAAGTAAATGGGAGGAGACCAAGAGGAAGGTCACGATTGACGTGGATGGATAGTGTTATGAGTGCAAGAGCTCTTGTTGGTGATAGGAATGAGTGGAGAGGTGTTGTAAAAAGATAGAGGGATGTTTAGACGTGTTCTAAGGGATGGGCAGGGCACCTGTATGATGCGGCAGGGGTAAACCGGTGAAAGCTGTCGGGCCATGCTGTTGAACAGAAGAGTGTGTTGTGTCACCTTGACACGAGTGACATGGCCACTTTCTTGTGTCCCGTTTCATCTGGAGGGACGAAAGCATGACCAACTTGGGTGCCGAGGTTGCTAACTTGTTTGGGTGTTTGGGCTTTTGGGTTGGCCATGGTCCCCCCAAAAAATTGTGTGTGTTTTTTGCTACTTTTTGCCCTTTTTATTTTCTTTGTTTTTGTGTATGTGTTTTTCCTGCTGTCGGTCACCCCTCTCGAGGGATATGACCAGGATAGATAGATAGATGGATAGTTTATGAAGTGTACTTGGAATACAATGTAATAAAAAGATGTTTAAAAAAGGTCATTAGACTATTTTACAACAATCCCCTGTTTATCACAGTTAATGGGGGCCAAAACCCCTCACGAAATGTGGAAATCTGCAAAATAACCCAGACCCCCTTCCTTTCCTTTTAACAGGTGCTCTGGTGCCCCCGCTCACAGCAATAGTTAACAGGGGATAATGGATAGTGGCATGAGTGCTGTTCATTTTATACGCAAAAAAAAAAAAACCCCGAAATAAGCAATGACACACATGACACAAATTTGCTGTTCTTGCACTAACTTGCAGCAATAGTCGAGCCATGATAATGAAAATGACATTAAAGGATGTTAAATACATATTTCTCAATAATGTCTCCCTGTTTTAAAATTGCACAAAAAAAACATTACATACAATTTAATAATTTCATAAAATTTACCAAAGTGACTTTTAAAGTTCGTTTTTATTATTTTTTATTTTTGTATTTTATTTTTTTCGGCTCTCTTTGACTTTCATTATCATTAATGCGGCTGTATGGGTGCTGTTGATTTTAAGCAGAAAGAACAGAGAAAGAGACACAAATACTCTCGGTGTCTGGTTCATCCAAAAGGACATTTTGTAAAAATCACCAAAAAAGGAGACCGACACACAAATTTAGGTTTTCATGTGGGAGAAATACTGTGAGCCTTTCTCTTTGGGCGGCAATTCAGCATTCCTCCTAGTGGTTTATTTGGACAGACATTTTATAGGTGCAAGACATCACATTAAATGGTGCATCATCATGGTTCGACACAGAGAGGCCCGTTGACATCGTCAGAAGAGGGCTCAAAGGTTGCGACGTAGTGGCCTCATGAAAAAGGTTTGTCTTATCAGGCGGGCGCTCAAAGGTTGCATGCGCTGGGAAGTCACACCTTAACTGAGAGCGCTAAATATGGAGTTACTAACACAGCAAATATTTATTGTGATCACGGTAAATGGATATACCGTAAATTACGGACTATAGAGCGCACCCGATTATAAGCCGCACCCACCACATTTTAAGAGGATAGCCTCTTTTGTACTTACACAAGCCGCACCTGTATATAAGCTGCATGCGCCCACATTAAAACATTAAAACATGTCCCGCGATTTTAATTGGGGGGGGGGGGGATTTTTTAAGGGTTATTGTTCTATCTTCTTTATTCATTATCCATTATCCGTTATCGGTCAGTTCATAATACGCTACAAAGCCCAGGAGCCAGGACTCTTACTCTCAGCCAAAAGGCCATGCTAAGGTCCTAGCCCTAAAGCCTTGCTGCGATCATTGCGAATGCACCGTTCCCGGAGGTACTGCAATACCGAGCCGATGGGATTTTAAGGGTTATTGTTCTATTTTCTTTATTAATTATCCATTATCCGTTATCGGTCAGTTCATAATACGCTACAAAGCCAAGGAGCCGGGACTCTTGCTCTCAGCCAAAAGGCCAAGCTAAGGTCCTAGCCTTAAAGCCTTGCTGCGATCATACCGAGCCGATGCGTGTTTTTTGGTTTGAACAAATTTATTGACACTAATAACAGCAAACAAACAATGTGAAGTTTTAACAACCCTTCTCGACAATCTTAACAGCAATCAAGCATATTCACAATTTCGTTATGTAACATCTTTGATAGTGTCAATAGATCCGTCCAGTTTGAACAAATTAGTTGACACCAATAACATCAAACAAACAATGTGAGTTTTTTTTGGTTTGAACAAATTTATTGACACTAATAACAGAAAACAATCATGACAATCTCAACAGCAATTAAGCACATTCACAATATTATATTTCAATATGACTTTTTTAACAGCAAGCACAATGTGAGGTTTGAACAACCCTTCTCGAAAATCTTAATAGCAATCAAGCATATTCACAATTTCATTATATAACATCTTTGTTAGTGTCAATAGATCCGTCCAGGCCAAAGTCGATTATTTTTGGTCTGTGGTTTGAACAAATGCGTGGGGTTTTTGGGGTTTTTAAGGGTTATTGATCTATCTTCGTTATTCATTATCCATTATCCGTTATCGGTCAGTTCATAATACGCTACAAAGCCTAGGAGCCGGGACACTTACTCTCAGCCAAAGGGCCAAGCTAAGGTCCTAGCCCTAAAGCCTTGCTGCGATCATTGCGAATGCACCGTTCCCGGAGGTACTGCAATACCGGGCCGATGCGTGGAGTGGACAGAGCAAGCTCTTATTCCATCTCCGGAATGCAAAAATCAAAGGCCAAGCTACTTATTCTGGCTTTGGAGTCTGCAAATGCGTGTTCATAAAGTGTGCAGTTTAAAAACCACAGCAGGCAAATTAACGGAAAATGATACCGGTACTTAACATTGGTTGCAGACCTGCAGAGTCCGGGTCCCGTTAAAAGTAATCCAAGGAAAAAAAGTGTATACTTCCAAAGGTAAGGGTGGGAAAAATATATATCCACTATTGTCTGCCGTGTCCACAAAGACCCACCTTTACCGGTCCCCACTTCCCTTCATCCCCTGCATCTGTTACGCCCCTTCTTTTTAATTGGTCAGTGCAAGACTTATCAGAATAAGTGTCCATAAAAAATACAAATAAATACATTACAAAAATATGCAGTTGCAAATACATATTATACATGGTTACACATATTTACAAAGAAAGACGGTACACCGAGAGAGTTTTCAAAGCTTTAATAATAATATTATAACTTTCATCCCAAACCGTGCCTGTGAAGGGTGGCAAAACGCTACTAGCAACACGCTCGCAGCACAGTGAATCGGTCTGTTAATAAAAACACACCATACGTGCAGAAACCACGGTAAACCGTCCTCATCTTCCTCCTTATAACCGACATCATCAGAGTCGTCTTCCCCAGTATGGGCAAGAGACTTTATCATATAGACGACGTCCCACACTCCCTTATTCATAAACACGCTAGCAACACGCTCGCAAGGTAAAGTTTGCGTGCAGTAGCTCTGTTTCCTTCTTTATCGGACTGCTCGATTGCGTTTAGCTTGTAAGCTGCGTCATGTGCCTTGAACTCGAGCGCCGCTGGCGGCTGTTAGAAAAATTACATAAATTGGCCGCATCACTGAATAAGCCGCAGGGTTGAAAGTTTGGGAAAAAAGTAGCGGCTTATCATCCGGAATTTACAATATCTATCACGGCAAATGTATAATAGATAAGTAATTAAAATTATTCCTACATTAGGCAAATACTTTCTCAGTCCTCACTCTTAGCAATAGTTGAACGGTGATCGCGGTGAACAGAGTGCAATACATTTTAAGCGGCCCACAACCGGCAAAGCACTAGAGCTAGAGCAGTTTGCTTTTCGGTGGACAGACTAGCAAGAAAAAGCCGCGTTCGTGGAAATCCTCGAAGTGGCCCAAACCCATTTCCCCAGGATGAGGAACAGTTTTGACTGAAAGAGGTGTGAACGTGATTTCTATGGGTAATCCGATTATTTTACGTCAAAATTCAATACAGGCAAACCCGCTCTCCAGACAAAAGCTAATTCTTCCGCGTATTTTATTTCACCATGTGGCATTTGATGTTTCAATAAAATGTATGAAATAATAATAAGCCCTTGTCCCATATAAATATAAATGTACCACTTTGTAAACATGTCACAAAATATTACAAACTAGAACACCCAATCTATTTACCTTCGGCGCAGACAGCGCTGGGCAGAGAGAATGGAGCACCTTTGCTGTATGCATAGCTCCGCCCATCCTACCGCACACTCAATGAAACTGTTCTGGCTCCTTGGCTGGCGTTTTTGGGCTTTCACATTTTGTTTTGTGGTTTTTCATTGTACGGTGTTGCAACAGCGAACATAGATTGTTCTACTGAGCTTCCATATAAAGGATTTATTTAGTGACGTACAGCCAAACAGGGGTCTGTTGACGTGACATCCTGACTGTAAACTGTAGTAGAAACTGTGCCCTATAAATACTGTACTGAAACGTTAACGTTTTGGTTCTACTTTTACTTTTCATGTTCAAATTTCGACTCAAATTAAAGTTGTATCCACATGAATTAGATTTGCATGATCTTATTTTTACTCCAAGCTGAATGTACTCATGTAGAGAGCCATATGTGGCTTACAAGCCATTGGTTACCGATGCTCTACCAACCCTCGCTCCCAGCACACATTGACTGGGGAAAATGCATTGTAGCTGAATGAGAGATTCTCATTTTATCTGCCACAAAAATTTAAAATTGAGCTTCCACGCACGACACAAATTTGCATTCTTGCCCCCTGCTCTGAACAATAGTCGACCGGGGATAATGGACCGCGGCCACAACCGTACATTTCATCTTAGGCGGGTAACCAGAGCACGCCTCATGACAAAAGGGCCTGCTGCCGCTCCTAAGTCACATCAGTATGGAATTGGGGATAATGGATCACCGCCACACAAGTGCAGTTCACTTATTGATGGTTAGAACGTCAAAGGGGAGCTGCCAGGCTTCGCACAAATTCACTAGGTTGGCCCCCCCTTGCAGCAATATGCGATCAGGGACAATAGAAAGGAATGTACAACTTTCTTGTATAACTATTTACATACCTTAAAGTGCTCAACAATTCAATAAAATCAACCTGAACAGACAGTTTTAAAAAAAAAATGTGAAAATGATTACAATGTTTTATTTTGATTAAACACAAGCAGAATCGGTATTTTAAGCTGCAGGATGACAAAAAACAGCAATTATTTACTTCTCAGGAGTGAAATATAGACCGATTTAATTCAAAAAGTATTAAACGTATCAATCAGTGATTTCAAAAGAATAGTTGCCTATTCATTTGATCACAGATTTCTTGTTAATAATCAATTCATTAATACCGAAAAAATCAGTCATTTTCATCTTATTAGTAAACCACTCAAATTGTTGCCAACATGAAGTGACAGTGAATTAAACATCTGGCTGTAAAAAAAAAAAATCTTGTCAGGACAAAAAAAAGCTCATGTTTATTTCATTAGGCCTACTTTAAAGCAATCTAGAGAGAGTCATTTCTGGCATCCAAGCACTTTGTTTGTCCCCGATCTTTTTTTTTCATCACACGCGTGCGCCACTTGCTGCACACACTAGCTAGCTGCACTCGCTATAGCTGCACACGCTAGCTGCACATGGGCTTCTACAGCTAATATCCTCGCTGATTGCGGGAACAGGCGCCATTGTCATCTTTTCAATTGGTCATGCACACGCTGCGTGTTAAACCAGGTAGAAAAAGGGGATATTTGGTCTGGAAACATTGGATCCGCTGGGACTGTATGTGTGTGTAAAGCCGGGGTCTTAATCTCAATTAATTAGGGGGCCCGCCGAGGGTCATCGGGTGTTCCACAATTAAACGTCTGATAAAACATTCCACTGTTCTAAATTATCTTTTTTTCTACACAAACTGAGATTTAAAAAAAAAATTAAAACATATTAACTCAATCAGTGCCATTGATGTATTGTTTTTTTTTTAATTCAATTGTAGAAGAGACGAATGTGCCTTTTTTGAATTACAATTCAGTCAGAAATTAAAGTGAATAATAATTAGCTTGATAACTAGCAAAAAAATTAAAATGTTAGCTAGATAGCATGGAAAAATGTAAAAAGCTGGGTAAATAGCTTGCTAAATAACTAAAAAAGGCAGGAAGATATCTAGCTACAACGTAGCCAGATAGCTAGCTAAAGAAAGCTGCACATTTTTGCTCATCCCCATTGTAAAACCCATAAATTGGAATTGAGGTTGTTGTATTTCCTATAAGATAAATAAAAAGAATATGAATGAATAAATGTGTTCAATACATGAAGAGGTTCATTCAATCTTTACATTGATAGCTTGAAAATAATTACTTCAAAACAAAATTTGTTGCTTGTAATCCCATGAATTTGGAATTTCTAAAATATCAACTTATGTTATTACTATGTTGTTGCTATGGTCAACCAATAAGAAAATAATTTCACTAGAAAATCACAATGACCATGCACGGGTGAGCTATTTTTGAAACAGTTTAACTTTACTTAGGGGGCACCCTGGTGCCCGCAGCCACCACATCCAAGAACCTTGCTTTGAATAATTCCCACTGTCCTTTTAAGACAAGGCGCGGGAACCCATGGCACACGATCCATAAATCAGATTCAGCTCTTTTCATAAGTACATTTGGCTCATAGATAAAATTTTACACATCTGAAGCATCCAATATGGTGAGCGCGAAGTTGTGTCTACCGCACGCGTATCGGTCATAGCTCTATTAGTGCTAATGGTTCAGTCCAGTATACAGCGAGCATACACAACTTGAAGCATCCCGTCTCGTCTGAATGGGTCATCTGAAAAAAAAACGGGAAGCAAATAAACTCTGGGCTTGTTATCATTCCAAGTCAATTGTGGAGGCTTTGGCTAATGTGTCTGCTGGCATTGTTGTTGAAGCCTTCTCAAGGATCCCAAAGCATGGAAACTGACTTTAGGAGTAAGGTAAGGGACTCTGGCACGTTTGTTGGACAGTTGTTTGATTCAAAAACAGACAATGGGACTTAGATAGGTTTGACTGACGACATTTACTGGTAAGAAAAACTGCTTATTTATGCGTTTGTGTTTGGGTCTGGCGCACCTCTGTCCAACGGAGGGCGCCTAATCTGTTTGTAATTAAGCGCGAAGCAGAGAGGGGTCAATATGTTCATTTTTATTCCCCATAAATTCCCTTCATTAAGGTGTAAAAAGGTATTTTAAAGCTGTAAATTGTATTCTGCAAAATTTGCAGAAAACAAAGAGTATTGTGCTTTTGGGCGTACGTGCGAATAAAATATTTACCTTCAATGACAAGCAGGAATAAGCAGCAAGGTCCCTGTAGGGGATTACATGGGATTAAGGGGCACCCTGAGGCTTTCACCTTCCCGGCTTTACGGCACAGAATGAACCTGAATGTCTCCCGAGCTCCCGGAGGACAAGAGAGAAGTGAATACCCCTAGGCGAAAAATAAGTTGGAGACATTTCATGTGACGCGGCCTCCACCTCACCTCTTCACAGATTTAATCATAACCGCGCGTCAGAATGTACGCATTCGTCCGGAATTAATAAAGATAGCGTTGGAGCTGTACGTGATGTTAAGGAATTACAGGAAAGGCAAACACAGCGAAAAAGTGAATTCCCCTGAGCTGGAAAGTGATGCTGGGACAAGGTAATTAAAAAGCATGTCTTATTTAAATAAGTGCTCCAAAACGCTCCATGGACCCTTCAGGGCGAGTCTGGAAAGTGACGCTTCGGCGGGTTTTAAAACCCGCAGGCCATCGTGTTCATAGAAACTGAATTCCGAACGTACACGGAATCTTTCCGCGCCTTACATTTGAGAGAAGGTCAACTTGATCGGATAGAGAACATAATCCAAATATTAATCGTGAAAAAACTGCAATGTATGAAATCTAAAACAAAGTGCAGCGGTGATTGTTAAGCACTGGCCAAATGAGAATAAGTGTGGCGCTTGACAAGGATGGGAAATTAATTTTCCAAAAAGGCCACACGAGAATCTAATATAATCGTTGAGCTCCAAGCCAATATGTTGACCTCAAGTGTACTCGATGTGGATTTAATCAATTAATAAAAAGCAATAATTAATCTTGTTTAAATTGGCTGCTTGGTATGAGGTTTATTTTTCTTTTTATTTCATTACCCTGACCAACCTCTTTCATGCTAACTGAAAATAAAGTTAAAAAAAAACTTGAGTCAGCTATAACTAAAAAAAAAATAATCTTACTTCTTGACTCAATTTGATGGGAGTTGTAGTGGTGGGGGGATCACTCCAAATATAAATAATATGGATACTCAGCAATTTCCTCAAATGGCCGTTTCAATATGTAGATCAGTCCGTCCTTCTCTTTCTCACCCAGCTCCCTCGGCCACTCTCTTAGTTTATGCCTGTTACTGACAGGCACACTTTAAACAACCTCTTCCTAGCTGGCCTGTTGCTGCATCTCGCCCAGCAAGAGAGGGCCAAAAATGTGTGCGAACTATTTCAGAAGCCAGATATGACAGAGGCAAACAGGAAGAACAGTGTGGTGTGGAGTTTTTTTTCAACAACAGAAAAGGACTATCCCAGGTGTCATTTGTGTGGTAAAGAGGTCAGCTACTGTGGCAAATTTACGTTAACACACAAAAAAGTTCATCCTACTGAGAGCAACCAGGTGCAATCAAAATTGTTAACATGTTTCTGTTACTGAACAAAAACCTGTACTTCTGTTGTCACTATAGCAACAGAGCCAAAATGGCTTGTTCGTCACAGTGCTGATATTTTGGTTTGACTGTCTTGATTTTAGCTCTGAAACGATTGCTGTAGTAGAAGTATTTGATGTTTTACTGTTAGAGGCTTTTAGATTGTATTGTTTACACAATTTGCAGTTTCTGACTCCATTTTGAAAATATTAATATGGAAGGTATAGTTGACATGTAAACATTGCTATATTTTTTATTTTTGTTAAATTGCAGCTATTTTATTTGACTCTCATTTGTTATGAAACAGTTGTAATAGAAAGTGTTCTATTTGGGTTTTTTTTTATACTGTTGAAGTTTGAGTAATTAGTTTGAGTAATTTAATTAAAAATGAAACATTTTTCGTGCCTAAACTCTTTGTGCTGTGTTAATGGTAAATAGAAACAAACTCAAGAGGAAGGTTTAATTAGTCAATCATCATGCAATTTCCAAGCAAAAGTATCAGTACTGGAATTTACTTGGATCGGATCAATACTAAAATGTTCTAATACTAAAACTTTCTTGACCGATGATTTTTTTTTTCCTGGTTGATCTAAAATGCATGTTATAAGGGTATCCATACACACTTTCTATTTAAATTTTCATATCACGGCTGGGCCCTCAAACCATCATCCCACGGGTTAAAATTGGCCACAGGCCGTGAGTTTAACACAGCTGCTATGTATTACTACATACATTATTCAATCAATACTTACCAGTTTGTCATTGTCGTTATTTTCAAACTAACTAATGCCATTTTAAATCAATTTTAGCCTGGATGCCTTTCTACCTGTTCCGGAAGTATTGGGCCATATTGGGCAAGCTAATTGGGCAGAGTTTGCACGTGATCCTCTTTAAATGGTTTTAAAATGTGACTGACAGTTCCTTTTGACCTTTGGATTGCCTCTGATCCCGAGTTTGTTGTCATCCACCTTTACATCATTCAGTCCTGAGCGATGTCCTTCTCACAGCAACTGAAGTGTTTTTGGTTTGTCAACTCGTGAGGTTATCTATATTGTCGCTTTGTTTTGTACGTAAACTCCCAGCAGTCCTGAAGCTTGACCTTGGTTTCCACTTGATGTCGCTTTTCTTCATAGGATGCCTTTGAACAGAAGGAACAAACCAAGGTGTTAACCACGCCAGATTGTGAGTTGGGAATCCAAGATGGTGCAGAGGTGGAAGAGTCTGTCATGATACTTTGTGTTTCTAGATGAGGCATGTCAAACATACGGCGGCCCGGTTGAGGATTTCATCCAACCCGCCAGGAACTTTAGAAAATGTAAGAAAAAGAAAAAAAAAGAACCGAGTATCTAGGTAATTTATATTGACCTTCTGGCCACAAAAAATGCAGTAAAGTATATACTCTCTGCTTCAGTATGCCTAGTACTTTGATATGATGTAGTCTAATCTTACTGCCCATGCATTGATGAAACTTTCTCTTTCTGTTTATTTTTGTATTCATTTTAAATCGCTTTGGCAATTAAGGCAAAAATTACATAATTATTGTGTAGGTCCCACTTAAGTTTGCATAGTGTGGTGACTTTGTTCATGTGTACAACTGCATTCAGTGAATTGTTAAAATAAATGCCAATCATAACTATATGTTTCCGTATTGTTTGTGAATAAACGTGTTATGCTTATAAAATTCCCTTGTCATCAATGATTATAATACATAGGGTAGACCACTAAAGTGTGTTAATTGATGAAGCATAATACAGTACTGAAAACTATGGAAAGCTTTTCTTTTTCTTTTTCTTTTTCTTTTATCGATTGGCACTCCTGGTAACAGAAAGTCTGGATCCGACCTCAGAGCCAAAATGAGTTTGACAACCTTGTTCCAGATTGATCCCTTCCTCCTACCCCAAGGGCAATATCACCTTAAACACGGGCACAAAACTGAAAACGTATATCTTGCGATTTATGTTTGTTTTCATATTTTTGGTTGTTGCCAAATGTTATTACACAAAACTGAGACCACGTGACTTGTTTGGGGATTTTAAGTTTGCTGCTGTTTTTTTGCAGTTCTTTACATTGAACTTTTGTTATGATGCATTATTCTTTTCATTGCACTATTATTACAACTTGTTTTAAGCACTACGTTGTCAATATTTATCCGGACAGTCTTTTCTCTTTTTTTTTCCTTTAAAGTCTTTATTACATGTTTAACCCTGAAGGTATAGTTGACATGTAAACATTGTGCAATGTCTAATCTTGTTGCTTACACAACATATCAATGACAAAAAAAGACAATTAAATTCAATTATATTGCCTTTTCCTTTTTGTAGTTTCGCTATTTGGCGGATTTTCAAAGTGTATTGTGTTCTACATTCTGATCGACTAAACCGTCACTCCGCCTCTATCTACCTGTGTTTCGATAATATAGTGGTTTAATATGTTACTTAAAACCGCTGGCCGAATTTACATCATGTAACTGTTATTTCTCTTGCAAATTAGTGATTTGTGAACTTCAGCAAGTAGCTCAAAAATGTGAAACTTTGATGAGCCGTTCATTACAGTTCAACAACGTAATCGATGGTGACATGTAGGTGTAAAAGGATCTTTCTGCCAGGATGAAAAAAATGGAGACAACAACTGCCTGTCATTGGGTTCCTCTCTTGGAAAAAAACACACCTGCACTACAGACCTCATAAGAAGAAAACGCTGCAAAGCGGAGTCAGGCTGCAGTGGTTCATTCAGAAGAGCAATGAAATTCACTGTTAGAGGGATGCAATGATATGTCCCAGCGGCAGTGTTGTGGTGTGGCGTCATGTCGCACAAACAGGAGATCAATACATTTCACTTGAGTTTAAATCAGAATGAAACCCAATCGTGCAAAGTGGATCGTTTAATTATGTCCAGCCCTTTGAGACGTTTTGGTGATTAAGTGCTATTCAAAGAAACATGGCTTGACTTGACTTGAGCATACGCTATGGTTCTGTGGAATGCTTTTCCCCCTGAGATCCGATCTGCAACATCAGTGGAAATGTTTAAATCTAAGCTTAAAACACACTTCTACTCTATAGGATATGAATAACCTATACTTTTGTTGACAATATCTCTGTACTATTTGTAATTGCAACATCCATTGCAGCCTGGTCATCCTGAAAGGGGGATTACCACATGTGCGGTCCCTTCTCAAGGTTTTCTTCATTTTCTTCAGTTTTTCCTTGCCCTCATGTTGGTTTCAGATCAGGGGGTGGTGTAATAATAGTCTGAAATAATAGTCTGTGCAATAACCTGCGAAGCCCTTTGAGACTCTTTGTGATTAAGGGCTATACAAATAAAAATGACTTGACTTGACTTGACTGCTCTGCCTCATTATTACTATTACAGCTCATACACACACAAACATATAGCTGAGTCACTATTTGTTTGACTGTAATTTGTAATTTTTTTCATAAACATTTTTCATTTTCTCCTGTTCAATCCAATTATTCGGGTCGCGGTAAACTGTGCTAATCTCCGCAATTTGAAGCTATCAGTTCACATTGATAATCAATATTAGAATTTGACAGTACCGAAGCGTTTTGTAAAAGAAAAATGTTTATAAATTACACTAGTTCCATTGTTAAATAGGGTTTGTTATTTTGTTTCACTGTATAATATTTAATTAGTATCTTATTGTATAATAATAAATATATGATAATTATTAAAAAAAAAAAGGTTTCTACTTTGCAGATTTTGCTGATCACATTCTTTTTTTTTAATGTAAACTCCCAAAAAAGTAGGGATTACCGTACTTTAGTAGATGATAAAAAAAGAACATACACATTCTGCATTACTACAAAATAATGCCTGTGATTTAGGCTCTTTGGGAAATGGCCTGATGGAGCCCTGCGGTTGTGATGTCAGTTTAAGGGTTCCAATCTGCCCAGAAGATGGTTCGACGAACCAGAGTTACGACTACATCTGAATTCTTTATTTGCAGCTCATTTTGTTCGCATTTCTCTACAGGCTCCAGGTCAGAAGAAAAACCTCTTTGACAGGACACGTGCACTCATTAAAGCTCAAGCACCGAAGGTGGCAATCCCACACTGAGGCACCCGGTTGTGATATCCATAAAGGTGGACAAGAAGATGCATCAGTAAGTTTTTGCTCGACAAGACCTGTCTGGTAGAGTGAAGAATTGCAAGGCCTCATAGTTTGCATTTAGCAAGCTCTTATTGTGGACAGCAGCAATTTTTTGATGTGATTACAATGGTACTTGAGTTGTGCACTCGGAACCCATAGAACAACCAACAAAAACATTAGCTCATTTTGAGTTCTTACATCAATGTTTTGTGTAAAGTTATCCGATGGGATGTCATGGAAGCGACGATCTGTCCACCAAAATGAATCACTTGGAGAATCTAATGAGAAGGACATGAAGACTGCAAAACAAAATCTTACTGCATTGACAGAAAATGTTGCTTATTTTGAATATTTCTATTTTAAATTTGTTTTTCAGTAAAATAAGTGATGTTATACTTGAAATAAGCTGAAATTATCATACCTAGCACATGGTTGATTTATTTGATCATTTTAAAATATATTTTTGTAATTTTGTAGAAATGCATCTTAAAATGAGCAAATCTATCTAGCAACAGTTGTTTTTGCTTACTTTTAGTATTCTTTTTTAAAATCTTTTTTTTTTCAGAAAAAAATTGAAAAATCATAAAACAAGAAAAATACACTTGAAATGGGTGAAGAATCTAACTTTTGCTGTGCACTTGTTTTCTTCCGAAACCCATATCCTGGTTTAATACAGAATCCACCTTTTAGCATTTCGGTTTTATCATTTATTCTCCAGGTGCTTTGTCAAATGTGTGTTTTTCTTTCCATTTGTTTTAATGTAATGAAAAACCTCTAAAATAATTTTACTTTTAGTTAAATAAACTTCACTCATGCACTCCCCCAAAAAATATTTAATCAATTAAAAAATATATATACATAAAGGTACAGTGTTTACGGCAGCACGGCGGCACAGTGGTTAAGCGCGTGTGTAGCGCAGTTCTGAGGTCATGAGATCGAACGTACTGTGTGAAGTTTGCATGTTCTCCCCAGGCTTGCGTGGGTTTCCTCCAGGCACTCCGGTTTCCTCCCACATTCCACAAACATGCATGTCAGGTTAATTGGCCGATTCAAATTGTCCCTAGATGTGAATGAGTGAGTGAGTTGTCTGTCTCTATGTGCCCTGCCATTGACTGGCAACCAGTTCAAGGTGTCCCCTGCCCACTGCCCGAAGGTAGCTGGGATGGGCTCCAGCACCCCCGCGACCCTACTGAGGATAAGTGGTGCAGATAACGGATGGATGGATGGGACAATGTTTAATATCTAATTTCTCTTAGTGTTACAAAAAAAAAACTTTCAATCAGAGAAATAAACAAAAACATTGATTTGAATACTGGGTGAAAATACATGAACTATCATACCAATGTTAATTTTTATTTTAAATAAATTATTGGTCGAGTAATTTGTATTTCTTTTACAAATGGTAATCCATACCTAGAAGTTGTCGTCATGTTTCTTTGGCGTCTTGCAAAAGGAGCCAGTGCCACATAGCACAGCATAACAGCATTAGACAACAGTGTCCTCTAGTGATAAAATATTACTCATTGGGGCTTTAAGCAAAATATGAAATGCATACGTAAAATAAATAAAATTGTTTGGTTTGGAAAAGGTGTTTCCTCCTTCCTAACTAGATTTTTTTTTTTTAATCCAGGCAGAATTTTTCTCAAATTGATCAAAATCTGCAAAATATTTTTTCTTATTTAAGGATTGTTTCCCTTTTATTTGAGAGCAAAACCAAAGCCTGAAGGCTAAATATAATTAAAGACAAAATGACGGGATGTTTTGGAAAGGAATTCACTAGTATTTCAACAATTTAGCATTGCTACATTCAAATGCTATTGAAAATTACTTTTCCTTCCAGGTCCGTACAGACTCACCCTCAAACTCTGCAGTCAAGATACAAGTACAGTATTTCAATACATGTCCAATTATACAAGGAGAGGTTAATTGTCTCCTTTTAAATCCATCTTTGATCCATTAGGTTTTATAGGTCTTGTAATACCTCCTGCCAAAATTATTCTAGAGCAATTAGGAGCTGCACATAAAAGATCAGACTGCAACAGGCGTACTTTACAATAAATATGTCTAATATATTTGACACACCACAAAGAACAGTGTAGTTGGGATGTTGCGATTCAAAGTAGGACATACCACCCGTGTCCCTGGTTCATGACAGTTTTCGTTGAAGTTTATTTTGAACACACATTTAAGATATTAAAACAAATCGAATAAGAACTATATGTTAGCACCTGGATTAAAAAATATATTATATATATACCACAGTCATATCCCCCTAGTCACTAGGGGGATAAATCTTCATTAGCATTTTCCTCTTCTGGAAAATGCTAATGAAGATTTAAGTCAAGTCAAGTCAAGTCATTTTTATTTGTATAGCCCTAAATCACGAAGAGTCTCAAAGGGCTTCACAGATTATTACACTATATTACACAGACTATTTTTCAACAATTTAGCAACATGTCACAGAGGTGGTGGTTGGGGTGAGAGGAGTCCTGAATAGCGTTGTCCTTCAGACTGCACCAAGAGCAGTCGATGATTTTCTGGGCCGTGTTGATGAGACTCTGTAAGTGTCTCATGTTTTCTGTCATAATCCAAGCATGTATGCTTATATGCTCTCCTCTGTGAGTCCACCCCTAAAGGTCATATAGTCCTTTAATCAGTAACTTAGTTGCAGAAGTGAGTAGAAGAAACAGGTTGAGAGATTCCCAGCCATGTACTCCCGAAACCCAAACAGGCAGGACACGACCCAGTTTGGAATGATCAGTACGAGACGATCAATGGAGGGTGAGCAAGGTCAGGAAGCAGGTGGTGGCGGATGGGTTACGAACTCCTCCCTTCATCAGTTGACACAGCGTGAGGTCAGATAATCACCGACCCACCGTGGGCGCTTAGCCTCCCGCTAAGAACATCACTGTATGCAATCAGGAGGGGAGCGGACTCACAGCATAAAAAAAAAAGGATGCAGCCTCTGCGGAAGTCAGAAACTGTTTTTAATATGGGATCTGCACAACATGCAAGAAGATTTTGTCTTCTGTAAAGCATGAATGCGGAGAATACATGAGAAACAGTTCAAAACTGGACCACAATCTGCTGGTGTCCTTCACAAAGCCACAGTGGAGAGAATTCTGGCATAAGCCATCACCGTGTTGTATGCTGGGAACACGGCAGCGGACAGGAAAAACAAGCAGAGAGTAATCAACACAGCCAAAAAAATCAATGGCTGCTCTCTGCACTGTCCAGAGGACATTGCCGGCTTGCGCTACAGGCTCTGAGACAGGCCCATCACCACCCTAAATGAGCGCACAAAACTGTAAAATCATATCTTGCGACTCAATTTGGGCTTTTTCTTTTTTTGTTTCCCTTAAATGTAATTGCGCAACACTGTGAGGATATATATCTTGTGACTTATTTGTTTTTTCTTTGTTGCTGCAAAATGTTACTGCACTATTATAATTAGAACCTAGGCAAGCATTACATTGTGAATATATTTTCTGTCTTTGATCTTGATAGTCTTTTATTTGTTTTTTTTCTCTTTAAAGGTAGTGTCCCTAAATTCTAAATATTATACTTGCTGACGCCACCTTCAGCCTGAAGTCTTGATTGCAGCTTCTCCTTCGGTTGCTTCTGTGGCCTGTCCATGTCTGGTCTCTTTTGATTAAAGTCTTTTTTGGGGTTTGAGTTGGAGTTTGAACTGTATTCGAAACAATCTTTTTCTCACTTTTAACATTTTCATCCTACAATCAAAGAAAACCTAGAGCACACGCAAAAAAGGCCAAGTTAGCACATCAAATTCACAAAACGAGTGGTGCCATCTCCATCCGTTCCGAGTCTCTGGCGAGAAACTATTGGAGACCACATCACGAGCCTGCAAACCCAATACACCGGATTACAAACTGCACATCACTTTCCATAATTTACAAGTTGTATTTTATTTACGAAACACCAACTCCGCTTGCATTTGTTTTGGTCATATGCTAACGAGGTATGCTAACAGGGCCACAGTGTTATACTCCAAAAAAGTGCAAGTAATGCAGTCGCAGTATCTTACAAACTTCTCTCACTGTCAACTAACTGACCCAAGAGCAGCGTAATTAAAATATAACACTGTAGAACACAGGTGTCAAAGAGGCGGCCCGCGGGCCAGATCAGGCCCAGCAAGGGATTGAATCCGGCCCGCGAGACAACACTCAGAGAAGCGCAAGAGAAAAACAAGCAGCAGGTTGAAATATGTCAACTTGATGTTGCTAAAGTCAGGTGCCTCGAACAAAGACACTGTACTTGTATTTATTTCTCTCTCTCTCTCTCTCTCTTTCTTTTCCACCCCTTTTCTCCCACTCTCTGTCTCTCTTTTTCTCTTCCTTTGTTGCTCTTTGTCTCTTTCTCTCTCTGTATCTTTTTAACTTCTTTTGCTCTAACTTCCTTTTTTTCCTTTTCTCTTTCTCTCTTCCTACCCTTTGTGCTTTCTTTTCTCTTTTCTCTCCTTCTGTCTTTCTATTTCTATTTTCTTTCTTCCTCTCCCTTTCTTTTCCCCCTCTCTCACGACTTTTTTTCTTTTGTTTCTCACGCTCTCTCCCTCACTCTCTTTTTCTTCCTTTGTCCCACCCTCTCTCCTTTTCCCTCCCTCTTCCTTCTTATTTCTTTATCTCTCTTTTTCTTTCTCTTTAATCTACTAGTCCGCCCCCCGACAGAATGCTTGTTCTATCTTAGTGGCCCCCGAGTTAAAATGAGTTTGACACCCCTGCTGTAGAACAAAAAAATTTGTTTCAGTTCCCATCGATCTTATGCACACTGAGTCGATGGTAAATCCGCTAGCGTGCTGTGCATTGTGTGTGATTCAAAAGGGGGCGGGCTGTCCTCTGCCTCGCGTTCTGATTGGCTCAAAACAAGCACTGTCGGATCTACTAATTCCTTCAATTTTGATTCTGATAGTCTTTGTCCTGATTGTAGCCGATTTTACCTTTTGACAAAGTTTAAAATTGTGTAACCTCAGCGTTGGATGGAGGTTTTTCTCAGATGTATGTGTTCACCAATATCTATGTAGAGCAAACGGATCTAAACTTGCATATCGAGTGTCGGCTCCACTCGTTGGCATTCCTTCCACGTTGCTGCGATTCGCAGCCAGGCGCAGATCAATAGGAGTCTTTGAGCAAAGCAGAGTCAGTGCAGCTCAACCACAATATCATTTTTTTCTATGCTGCCTCTCCCATTAGTCAAACATGGCAGGGGTATGAAAACCAAAAAAAAAACAAGGTTCTCCTGATGGGATTCAAATGCATTTCAGTCTTCGTGTGGCAGAGGTGAAAGAATTGAGTGATGGTGACTCATATCCAATGTTCCTTTTTAGTGAAATTTGCTACGGGAAGACTTATATTTGTAGTTGCTCAGAAAGATGCATAGTTAATAGATTACATAATGTTATTTTCTGATCCAGAACCTTGTAGAAAACATGGATTATAGTCATTTTAAGGTCTTAAAGCAGGGGTCTTAAACCTTGTCCTAGTGGCCAATTGCGGTCCCCAGCATGATAGTTCGAGGCCCCTGCCTTAATATGATAGTTAAATGGACTGTGTGTATTATTTTTCAACTAGATGCTGCTGCTTTCTGTTGTGCCACCAAAAACGATTGCTAAAAGCACAACAAAAGAATGAAATGAAATGAAATGAAATGAAATGAATTTATATAGTGCTTTTCAAGTCAATGACTTCCCAAAGCGCTTTACAATGTGCTCCACATTTCCCAATAGCGGCCTTGCAGCCATGTAAGGCGCTAACCTGCTTATTGGGGGTATTAGGGGTTCAGTGTCTTACCCAAGGACACTTCGACATGTAACACGGACGAGAAGCCAAAATAAAGAGACTCAAAAGTGACCCAAACGCACCCTGTTACTTTTGAAAGGAAGAGAAATGGGAAAATAAAAAAATATAAAACAAAAAGAAAAGAATAGAAGAAAGGACAAAAAAGAAGCAAGAGAAAAACAAAAAGAGTAAAATAAAAATGAAAGAAACAAGACAAAAAGTAAAACTCAAGAAAAAGGATAGAAGAAAACAAATAAAAAAGAGAAAAATAAAATAAGGAAAAGGAATTGTTTTCCTCGTTTTTGTCTCTTTTTTTAGTCCCGTTCTTTACTTTCTTTTTTGCTTTCCTTTTTCCCTTTTCCTTTTATGTATTTATTTCCCCCTACTTTTCGTTTTATTCCCATTGACTTTGTTTGCACCCTGTTAGCCTAGAATGTGATTTTAAGGTTCTCCTATTACTATACAAAATCATACATGGACTTTCCCCCTCATATCTTTCAGATCTGATTTCCCCCTATGTCCCGGCCCGAAGCCTTCGTTCTGAAAGCACCGGTCTACTGGTGATCCCAAGAGCCAAGAAGTGTTCCACTGGTTCGAGAGCGTTCTCCATCCGATCTGCTGCCTCAGTGGACATGTTTAAGTCTAAGCTTAAAACTCACTTCTACTCTATAGCATATGAATAACCTAAACTTTTTATATGTAATAACTTGTGAAGCCCTTTGAGACTATTTGTGATTAAGGGCTATACAAATAAAAATGACTTGACTTAACTTGACTTTTTCTTATTCCTTCTTCCCTACTTTTATTCCTTTAAAAAACGTTTTACCTTTTTTTGTCTGTCTTTGAGAATCGCTGGGTAAAAATTGGAAGAAAAAGGATGCGTTTTGCTCAGTTTCAGTCTCTGTAGTTTGTAGTCTTGTTTGGACTCATTTTTGGTTGCACTACATGTTACAACGACACCTAGTGGACAAATATAAAACACTGTCCCTTTAAAAACAGCTGAATGTTTTTATTAGCGCCGTTATGCGGAAAACCCCATTTAGACCGCTTATCCTCAGTAGGGTCGTGGGGGTGCTGGAGCCCATCCCAGCTATCGTCGGGCAGTGGGCAGGAGACACCCTGAACTGGTTGCCAGCCACTCGCAGGGCACACATAGACAGACAACTCACTCGTTCATTCACATCTAAGGACAGTTTGGCCAAGTAACCTGACATGCATGTCTTTAGAATGTGGGAGTAACCGGAGTGTCCGTGGGAAACCCACACAAGCATGGGGAGAACATGCAAACTCCACACAGGAAGGTTCGATCTCATGACCTCAGAACTGTGTCGCACAAGCGCTAACCACTGCACTGCCGTGCCGTCCTGCTGTAAAGTCGATTCAGTCAATAAAATGAAGAGAAAGATAAAAGAAGAAAAAAAATATTAAGATTAACATTTTCATGTAAACACTTTAATACACAGGAACACGGGAAGTAAAACTAACTATTTCTAAATCTACAAAAAAGATATAAATACAATCATTTTTACAATTTCTTATGCTCAACAAATTTGAAGAACCCTTACAGAATCCCCCAAAAATGCAACTTGACCAATCATAAGAGGAATAAGGAGCCAGCTGTTGATTGGGGGGGGGCGGGATCCCTTCCCTCAATTGCAGTAGCCGTCTCATAGAGACATTTACTTCACGACATGAGTCGCGTGCCAAGGCAATGACGGCGGCACATTTGCCTTGTCTTTCGGCACATTAGTCAATACCATATTCCTAATCGCTATCTAACTATGTGGTGGTAGCTACATAAACAACCTGGAGGAGAGCAGAAAACTGCGCTGTTGAAAACAGCGTCAGGTTTACGAGGGCACGCCATCGTTGGCGTTCCGCAGCCAAAGTAACGCAGCGCTTTTGACCGTCAGTAACGATGACGGCATAGTAACGGCAGAAAAAGTGAGGAGTTAAATTAACCCGTTACTAAAAAAAAATAACGCCGTTACAAAACAGCTTTATTCTTTACTCTGTCTATTTTGCTAATCGACAAATATACCTGCGATTCTGCGATTTTTAATCGCGTGCATTTATCAAGACAAGTGATCTTATATATAATATAGATATGATATAAATATATGTGTAGATCTGAACAATACCTGTGTAAAAAATGTTGAGTCATATAGGTGTTGAGTAAAATGACGGTAATATGTAGCTTATATTTTCAGTTGCAGGAAGATCTTCCCATTATATTCTACCACTGGGAACGTTACCTTCATTTTTTTTTGCATTGGCCCATGATAAATGTCCATGGTTGTTTCGTAAAACCTTGTACTCATACACATTTTATAGTGTAGCATTCACCTGTCCTCTTGACGATTCATAGGAAAATGCCATACAAACTAATGCCAGCTGCGGGGAAAGAAATGCAATGACAAATTGAAGCCACCAGGGAGCAGTTGCTAGGTTAAACCAGACTGGTTTCGAACCATGGCGGCATTTTAAGCAATTACAAGCAATTCACCCAAAATTCAAGCACTTCTCAACCCTTGGTAATACAAAAACCAAACTCAAGCATTTTCAAGGACTTCAAGCACCCGCACAAATCATACATATTACAAACTATGGAGACTGAAAGTGACCAAAAAACAATATTGCTTCAAAATAAGAGTTAAAAAATCGACCTACTTTCATATCATACTGAAACCCTAATACAAAACATCCACTCCCCTCAGAAACCCAGATTGGAAACGCTGATCTTATTTTTGTACCATAAGTAGAAATAAACAATTGCAAAACCCTACTTTTAAACCCTCCCTTGAAACCCCAAGACCTGTTTTAAACCCTTAATTGTAACCCAACCTTAAAAAACTTGACTCAAATGTAAACCACTATTTTAAAACAGCAAGCCAAGTTTAAAATCTCACTCAACCCCTTTTAAAACCCTAATTTCAGACCGAAAATCGGCTACAAAACCTGAGTTAAAACACTACTTTTCAATCAAAACTGTATCGAAATATTTTAATGAAACCCAAAAATAAAGGTTCCTACTTAATGGATTTCTTTTATCACGGGGTTTTGGAACGTAACAACGTGATAAGCGAGGGTTCAAAGATCTCAGGCCCGACCTGAAATTCAATCCCCATCCCTTTTCCCGTGTCTTCACAAATAAAACGTGATATTTCCGGTTTGCTTCGGTCTCGGTCCCTAGAATCGTGTCAATTGGATCCGGGTTTAATACCCGCGGGACCGGGTCGGGCTGGATTCTTGAGGCCCGATCTTACCTTTAGTTCAATACAAAAGTATATGGTGTCCACGCCAGAAAACAAATGTAATTTAGAAGCGCGCATGACTCTTGCCATGTCTATCGTATTCAAAGATGTAAGAATGTGTTTCCCACCAATCGTACTTCTCTGTCGGAGCGGTGGGATGTCTGAAGTCCTGCCCTCGAATTGTTTTTTGACTGGAAAATTCTTCATGATGGTGTCTGGCCTAACCGCGGGGACGGGCGCCCCCCCGCGGCGAGGCTACATCTCGCGCTCGGCGGGGGAAGGCCCGAAGGCGGCGAAGCCCGAATTAGATTCGTGCGCCGCCTTCCAATCATGTCATCAGAATCTCCAGATGGGAAGTTTGTTAGCGTGTGACTTGGCGTACCGATGGCGCGTTTGAGTGCCCGTGCAACCGGCTTCCGCGCAATAGTGGGAGCTTTGAGGTCTCGGGGTTTTTGCACAAGTTGCTTTACGCATGGGAATTGAGATGTTTTAGTGCCAGAAGCAAAAAATATAGATATTTTCTTCTGCGGTTTGAATTGGAAATGTAGTCAGTAAATTATTTACTGTTTCTGGTGAAAAATTCTTATACAGTATATCAAATTCAGATTTTTAAGGGAGGGTCAGTTCTATTTTAGCATAATCTGATTACGTTCAGAGATAATAAAAAAACTTTTAAATATAAAAATAACAGTAATTGTACAATGCAAAAAGATTTAGTTGGAGGGGAATGTAGATTTGTTCTTATTACATTTACAAATACGATAATCAGCTTGTTTTACTGCCAGATAATTTTTCTCATTTCACATTTATCTTTATTTGAGTTATTCATATTTGATAATATCCAGCCTCTTCCCCAAAAATCCAGAATATGGATATTATATAAAGTTTTCGAGTATTTGATTGTGTTCATTGTATTTACATTGTGTTTCATATTTTAATTTTTTTTTTTTTTAAATGATATAATAAGAGGATCTAAAATAAGCGGATTATTTGCATACAGTGTAGTAAGAAAAATATAATCCTATTTCCAAGTTTCTGGCAGCTAATTTTAGGTTTATAATAAAGAATTAGGGCAGCACGGCGGAGCAGTGGTTAGCGCGTGTGCGGCACAGTTCTGAGGTCATGAGATCGAACATTCCATTGTGGAGTTTGCATGTTCTCCCTGTGCTTAGGTGGGTTTCCTACGGGGACTCCGGTTTCCTCCCACGTTCCAAAAACATGCAGGGTTAATTGTTAGGGTAATTGGCCAGTCCCTAGGTGAGAATGAGCGAGCGAGTTGTCTTTCTCTGTGTGCCCTGCGACTGGCTGGCAACCGGTTCAGGGTGTCCCCTGCCCACTGCCCGAGGATAGCTGGGATGGGCTCCAGCACCCCCGTGACCCTACGGAGGATAAGCGGTGCAGATAATGGATGGATGGAATGGATTAAAGAATTATTTTTGGGGAGGAATATGAAAAATAAAACGAGCATAGAGGCCATGTAAAATATTTTTGTGTGCTTTTCTATATTTATAATTTTTGAGGAAAATAATTTGAAAGAAAAATGTTGTCAAATAAAAAACTTTTAGAAAAACTAAAAAACAACAACTTAAAATTAGCTAAAGATTTGCCAAACGTATATTTTGGTGAGTGTATTGAAAAAATGTTCTTCATTTTAATGAGGAAAATTTTTAAACAGTATTATTGAGTTGTGATTGTGCCTGATGTGAAAAAAATACCATGGATCTTAAAAATACTACTATTTATAGTTTTGTTTAAATATGCTGTCTGGAATTATGAAAAATATCCACTCGTTACCGCCATCTTCTGGTGTAAACCATCATTGGAGCTGTCAAGCTTACCGTGCAACTACGTGCATTTCTTAGAAGGGCTCAAATAAACTTTGCTTTTTTAATCTTTTTTTAAGGGTTTGAGTTGTATTTGAAAGAAGTATTTCTTACTTTTAAGATTTTTAATCTACACTAACAAAAAACTGTGATGACTCATGAAATCACTTTGCACACTCCTCTACAGCTCCCCCTCTTTCCTAGCTTCTAATGTGTTGGCGTTCCAAATATCTGATGTAAAAATAAGATAGAAGCAGATTGGCGTGGTGGGAAAAACATATAAAGGCTCTTGAGTTGGGCAATACAGCACATACTAATGGAGAAAAGATTTTACTTGCAACATTTTAAGGACATCTCAAACGACGCACCTCACCTCCAAGATATGCAATGAAGCCTTTTTTAATCATGGATGACTTTATGTGTTCCTGAATACTTAAAGGGACAGTGAATATTATTATTTAGCACCTCCTTGTATCATTCATTTAAAAATATATATATACATATATATATATGTATGTATTAATTTTAGAAATAAAAACTTTTAAAACCTGTTGGTTGCGCGATATCTAATCATTTATTGATGTATTTACCAAAAAAGCTTGTGAAAGGAAAAAAATGAGGGAAAAAAGGTGCAAATTGGTCACTTTGCTTCTCCATAGTTTGTATTCTGCACTCTTTTTCAGTTGCACTACACACAATACAGCGACATTTAGTGGTTAAATAATACAAAGTGTCCCTTTAAATGTTCATTTCTAGTCTGTAAAATAGGCTGATGTATTAAAGGGACAATGTGTAATATTTAATGCCTCCGAGTGGTACAAAAAATACTTTCATTCAGTAAAAAAAAACGGATTTGAATACAAGGCAAAAATGCATGAACTATACTATAACAATCTTATTTTTTTAATAAATAGTCATAGGTCGAGCATTTTTTTTTCCAAACAGTGGACTCTCCACCTAGGTCTCTGCCATGTTTGTCCGGCATCCTGCTGCCACGCTGTATGTAGCACTGGCCATCGCTCGCACCAGACAACACATTGTTATCTCGTGGTCGAATATTAAACATTGGGGGCTTTAAGAAAAGGACTGAAAAAACGTCCTACCCTGCGATTGGCTGGCAAGTAGTGCAGGGTGCACCCCACATCTTCAACTGGGATGGATGCCAGCTCCCCCCAACTCAAATGAGGCCAACTTGTATTCAAAAATGAGTGGATCTCCTCACCATCTCGCATGTTGCGTTTGAAAGTGTTTGCAGACTCAAACGGAATTCTAATTTCCCGCACACACAAACAAACCTTACCTCCCTGCCACGTTTTCAAAGAAAGGCCTGCGTGCAATCTGTGAAGTCTCATCAAAATCTTGCTTATTTTTAATGAGGCATCACTTTAGCAAGTCCACTCACGGAGGCCATGCGAACGCTTTGTATTTTGCTCTCCAATTAGAAAAGCTAAACAGTCCCTGTTGCTCGGATTCAAGTTTTCACGTGCAAACCCAAAGGAACATATGGCAGGAAGGAGGAAGGTGGAAACGGATTTTTGTCAGTCAGCTCAATCGTGGGGAAGGACGCGACGATGCCCACTTCGAGAAACCATCTCCAGTCAATGTGAAATGAAGGTCAATAGGGCCATCTAGTGGCAGCACGAAGGACGATGGATTGAAGGTAGGAAGTTTGATAAAGCAAAATTAGATCTGGGGTCCCCCCTTCGACTTGATCATTTGTATCTATATGAGAACTCATTCCATGTTTTACTCAAGGGGTGGGCAACTATTTGAAGTCGGGGCCTGCATGCGACATCTTATATTTTAAATATATTAGTTTCATCCAATTGGTTTTGAAACAACCACGATTAGAGCAAAATAGTATATCAGGTCCCCGAATCAAGCACTTCATTTGCTATTTAGTTTTGAAGTATTACTGTAGGTTTCTTAAAAAGTTTTTTCAGTATTTCTAAAGTCAGATTTTTATTGAAGTTCTGTAGTTATTTGTTGTCTTACTGTAGTTTTATTTTTGTACTATTTTTGTAATTCCTACGGTAATTTTTATGTATTATTTCCCTTTTTTAGTATTTCTGTGGCACCTTTGTTGTATTTCGAAAGTAGATTTTTTTTTTGTATATCTGTAGTATATTTGTAGTACTTTTCGTATTACAGTAGTTTTATGATTATAGTATTTCTGTAGTATTACTGTGTTAATGTATTTTGTAGTTCTTCCAGATAAGAATGTTTTTTGTATATTTGTAGTATTTTTGCAGTATTTTTGTAGTACAGTGTTACCGTAGTTTTATTTTTGTAGAATTTTTGTGATATTTCCATTGGAGAATTTTTGTATTATTAAGGTGTAATTTGCAGTATTTCTGTTGTAAACCTCTTGTATTTTTGTGTTAATAATTCTTTTGTAGCTTTTCTTTTTATATTATAGTATCATGTACTTATATTTTTTAAGTATTTCAGTAGAAGTATAATTGTTGCAGTATTTTAGTACGGGTAGTATTTTTGTAGAACGTTTGTAGTATTTCCTTAGTAGTAATTAAGTATTTTTGTAATATTGCTATAGTTGTCTTTTGTAATATTTTTGGAGAAAATAATTCTTTAGCAGTATTTTGTAATATAGTATTACGGTAGTAGTATTTTTGTACTAATTCTATACTGTTTTTTTTTTCTCAGAATGAAAACAAAATAATATATGAGGGTTCTGTTTTCAAGCATTACATTTGATATTGTCACAATCACCCGGATCGGGAACACCTGTGTTCAGGATTTGCCGCCAACAGCCAGGACAGCTGATTGGCGCACCCTGTACATTTAAATCCCCAGCTTCCGGTAACACTTTGTCTGATTGTACTCACGCTACCTGTTGCCTTCAGCTCAGTAAGCCCGTACCTCTGACTCTTTGCCTGCTCCCTGTTTTCTTCTGATTGATCTCCGTTGCCGACCTGTTTCTGTAATCTGCCCTGCCCGTCTGACTCCTGAACTCTTTTCCGAATACTACGACGCCCTTCTTCTCCAGCTCCGGCCATCAACACTACGATTACGCCTGTCCGCGACCATTCTCGCCAAGCCTTCACCCGCCTGTCAAGTTCCGTCAATCCGCCAACCAATTTATCGAAGAATCCCACCTTGTCATTTCCTTCCTTTCAATGAAACCAAGAAACGAGCGCAAGTGATCTCAGTCTTTCTTTCGTCCTGTCTGACAGATATTTAGTTTTATAGTTATTGTCGTGATTGCCTAAGTGAAGTCACCTGGGGCAATCGTTTGGTGCGCTGGAGCGCACTTCCTGATTGGCTGACGTTCTCCACTTAAGCAGTCTGCGTCCAGAGATGGACGTTTGAGTGTACTCTTCGTATCCCTGAGTGTTTCTCCAGACTACAAGGTACCCACGTCTTCTCTTGCCTGATTCATGCCTGCCTCCCGTTTTTGACCTGTTTCCGTTCCACGTTTTGCGACCTACTCTCCC
Source organism: Urocampus carinirostris (assembly GCF_059441175.1). NCBI lineage: Eukaryota > Metazoa > Chordata > Actinopteri > Syngnathiformes > Syngnathidae > Urocampus > Urocampus carinirostris. The sequence goes on along the minus strand of NC_142351.1, from coordinate 54,562,798 downwards.
GCCCCGGCCATCGACTTACCCGCTAAGCTGCACATTCTGTCTATCTGTCACGGAGCTGCCATTCCGCCCGAAGAGGCTGACGACCAACAAGCGCCGACGTCCCAAGCCAGCTCCAACAACTCTTTCAAATAAAAACTATTCTGAAACTAACGCCATTGGATCTGAGAGTCTGTTCTGGTCCCAGACAGTTATTCTGTCGTAATTTTGTTGTACTTCTGCAAAAGTATTTTTGAGTGGACACACAAAGTGACAATGGGGACAATGTTGGCACCAAAATCGTTAACCGCTTTTGGGGGGCCCCTAGTGGTTGTGGGGCCTTAAACGGCTGCTTAGCTCGCTTTTTTTTGTTTGTTTTTCACAACTCGGAATTTTTGTTTACAAGGTACCACTATGCACTGCTCTCTTTCTTAATAAAAACTGCAAACTTGCATTTACGATCCGATGATCGGCGATAAGATTACAGATATGCGTCGTGAGGAAATGGAAGACTACAGGCAGGTCTAGTTCTAGTGAAGTGAAGGGCCAAGAAAGATCTCAGTTAAGCAGAGACGAAGGATGGTAAGAACAGTCGAATTCAACCCAAAGACAAGCTCTGAAGGGTTTAACCGACTTAACCTTAAATCAAAAACTTTCAGTTGAAAATCTAACAGTAGTTTATGAACCATACTTGCGTGAAACATTTCTCCAAGTAAAAAACTGAGGTCCTGTATTCTGGATTTGCTGACCAAAGCCGCCACGCCTTTGGTCCTACCCTCTGTACACCCTCTTTAGGCTGGAGTACCCTAGCCATTACGAATGGGCTATACAGAGATTTTTTGTATCAATCCGATCCAAGTAAATACAGGGTAGTATCGATCATACTGGTCCAGGATCTTTTTTTGCTTGGAAATCTCATGATCACTGAATAATTGAACACCTGCCTCTTGGGTAAGTTTATATTTACGTTAAAAAAAAAGCTTTAAAATGGGATGTTTTTATTCATTAACTAAAATGCAACTTTTATCAATATAAAAAACATAATATTTATATTACAACTGTTTCAGGACCAAAGTCAAAGGAGTGAAACCCCAAAAATGCAGTAATGTGACAAAAGTACGAATATAACAAAGTCAACTATAATACCTTCCATTGCAAAATATTTTGAAAATGAACTCAAAGTGCAATAGTGTAAACAATATGATGTAAAAACCTTCAATAATATAGAATATAATACTTCAACGACAACTCTTTCATAACAAAAGTCAAGCGAGTCAAACCCAAAAAAGATCAAATGAAGCAAAAACACAAAAACCGTATAACAAAGTTAAAAAGACAACAAAAATACTGGACTAGGTGCATCCAAAACCCTGAAGTTTGCAGTGCACCTTTAAAAAGCCATAAATACTGTACATTCTGCAATGGTTCTACATACGGTAACTATTTATGAATCAATGGATTTCAGTTTTGAAACCAGAAACCCTAACATTTGTTTTCTATGAAAATCATAATTTATCTTCTGTTTCAATGTGCCATATATATAAAAAAAAAATATTTGACAATTAAAGGTGTGCCTTATAGTCTGGAAAACAAGGTACCTTTCATTGCACAATATTTTGAAATGAAAAACATGAGGGCAAATCAAGTGTAAGCATAAATTGATTGAATTTTAAGTTATTATATATGCACAATCTTACGACACACTAACACTGTCTGTCAAACATGAGGCCGGCGGGCCGGAGCAGGCACACCAACAGATTGAATCTGTCCCGCGAGACAATGCTGAGAAAAGAGCAAGAGGAAAATGAGCTCCAGTTATGTTAAATATGGCCAAGTGATGTCACCAAAGCTTGGCGCCAGCCACAAAGACACTGTATCTGTATTTTTTTCTCTCTCTTTTTCTGACTCTCTGGCTTTTTTGGCATTCTGGCATTCTCCTCTTTCTCTGTCCCTCTGTCTTTTTTCTTCTCATACGGTGTCTTTCTTTTCCCCCTCTCTCTCTCTCTCTCTCTCTCTCTGTCATTATTTCTTCCCTTTTTTTCTTATTGACTATCATTTTCATTTCTCTCTTACTCACGTTATTTTTCTCTTACCCGCTCTCTCTCTCTTTATATATATATATATATATATATATCTATATATATATATCTATCTATATATATATATATATATATATATATATATATATATATATATATATATATATATATATATATATATATATATATATATATATATATATATATATATACAGTATATATATTTATATATATATATATATATATATTTATATATATATATATATATATATATATATATATATATATATATATATATATATATATATATATATATATATATATATATATATATTTCATTTTCTCTTGCTCTGTTTGTCTTACTCTGTCCCTCTCACTTTCTCTCTACTTATTTCACTCACTTTGTTTTTCTTGATCTCTTCTTTATTTGACTTTCTCTCTCTCCCACTCTATTTATGACCCTATCTCTTTTTCTATCTTTCTCTTTAAACTACTACTTGAGCCCCCTGGCTCAAAAAGTTTGTCACCCTGCAATAACAACATTATTATAGTCACAGTTTTAAGACAATAGTATGGATCCGATACAAGCACTCGCTAAGTATCAATAATATTGATATTTGGATCGATATGTCCACCTTTACCATCCATTAAATACATGCAATGATCATTTTATGCATGCATTTATTTCACATTCATCTATTTTCAAATCTGTCCAGTGCTTATTCTGTTAGACCTCCTACCCCTAAAATTGCAGTTGACAGGGTTGGGGGTATACTGTACGTATGTATTTTTAGAACTGCCACAGATGGATCCATGGCATTTTGTCAGGGGCCACAAAGTTCTTTATCTCAGCTGTCAGGCCCTTTTTCGAGACCAAGATGGATATCATCCGCTAGGGAGGGGTCGGAATAGATGACAAGCCTTTAATTCTTTTTTTCGTTGCAGCTCAATAAGTTGGCAATGCAGACGAAATGGGGAAGAAACACAATACCAGCAGCTGCTGAATTACTTCCCCTGCTGTTGCCGAAAGCAGGTCAAATTTGGGGCAAAATCATTTGTTAGTGTCCTGGGATGGCTGCCTTTTAAGATGTGACAGTTCATTGGGCTTTTAGATTCATTTCCAATTTGCACAGTAGAGAATCGGCTTAAAAATGTATGTCCACAGTAAAAAAAAATGTGAGATTATTTTTTTTCATTTCAATATTCTTCTTATTATACTGCGTGTTATTTTGTTTTTCTATCAAAATAAGAAAATGCTAATAGATATATATGGCTTTTCCTGTTTTCTAATTACATAAATGAACGTCACGTAATATTTGATTACTTGATGGCACTGTATTGTCTAATGTGGACGAAAAGTGAATGAGCTTAGCATAGCAGCAAGATGCCGAACAAACACGGCGGCGATTTCTGGGTATGGATTCCGCTACGTAAGAGAAATACAAACTTCTAGACCTATTAATACTTATAAAAATTAACATTGAATGGTAAATAGTCTCCATTTATATAGCGCTTTTGAAGTCACTGGATGCCCCCAAAGCGTTTTACAATGTGCTTTACATTTACCCTTTCACACACACACTCACACACCAATAGCCAGTATGACTACATTGGTATGATAGTTTATGGATTATTAAAAAATCTGATTAAAGCTTTTTGTACCACTGGGAGGCAATAAAAAATACACACTGTCCTCTTAATTTATGATCATTTAATATTTTATTTTATAAGACACAAAAATAAAATGTGCATAGAACTTTTTTTTATTTTAGTCAATTAATTCCTAAAATGAGCAAAATTATAGAGAATCTAAAAATGTTGTTTATTTAAGGTGGGTTGGTTGCTTGGATCACTTAACCACGCGGGTCTCAACATCATATTGCCACTAGTTACCAAACATCACTGCGGCACCAATGATAATAACAACAATAAAAATGAAAATCATATTTGTAATAACAATTATGTAATAGTAATAGCAACATTAACAGCAAGTTAACCATAGTTTTAAACGCAGTCTTTCCAGTCTCACTCATATCCCATTTTCTTGATCCTTGTATTTTGCCAGTAATGTTTTTTAAATTTGAACACATCAATTGTTGGACATTGTTTGATCTCATCTTGTAAATTATTCCAAAGTTTGACTCCACACACAGAAACACACATACTTTTCCTGGTTGTTCTCACCTTTGGGATTTTGAATTTACTACAGCCACTCAAGTTATAATTTCCCTCTTTCCGAATGAATAATTATTGATGTTTTCTGGCACCATGTTTTTGTTGACCCCAGATAACAGTTGTGAAGTGAAATTTTTTATTAAATCATCCAATTTTAATAATTTGGACTGCATGATTGAAATTTTAGTATGATCCCGATATCCTACCCTGTGTATGGTTCTTATTGCACGTTTTTGAAGGATAAAAAAGGGCTGTAGAGAACTTTTTGAATTATTGCCCCATACTTCTGCACAATACCTGTATGTTAAATATGGCAAAACTAGAGAACAATTTAATAAATACAATGCATTATAGTTTAAAAGGAATTTGGCTTTATTAATTATTGAAATGCTTTTAGATACCTTAGTTTGTGAACAAGGCAGCATCAGAAATACTCCAATCCTCAAAATAGTTCAGTCATTTTGATCCTTGGCACTGCTCTGAAGCCAGGGTCCCGGTGAAAATGGGCAAAACCAGGTCTCATTTTAAAAATCCCACTGTTCTCAAACACATTTTTAAGATCTAAAGAAAAATTATTAAGAATTAATGTTATACTATAAATGAATTAATCTGAACAAGTATAAAGGATTCTGTAATTTGCAGGGGCTTTACTCACACTAAAGGAACAATTAGCATTATTTTAATGCCTAGATATTGCTGTACTGTGAAGTGCAACCAAAAACAGTTGCAAGGAAGAATACAAACTATGGAGACTCAAAGTGGCCAAAATGCACAATTTACCTCCAATTTACTTTCCCAGCCTTTTGGTTACCCGTAGCAGCAAGATGGTTAAGTCAAATAAATGCAAATTTCTCAGGCAATGAGTTTTATTTTTTTTAAATCAACGTTTATATCATAGTTCATGTATTGTGGGTTACTTTCACAATCAATAATGTTCTTTTTAATGAATGTTTTTTACCACTTAGAGGCGTTAAAAAATACAACTGTCCCTTTAAGCTTTTACAATACTATTATATTGCCGCGATTGGCCCCCTGGTCACATGTTCGAGACCTCCGCCCTAGAGTGTCCACCCACTGGGGTCTGACAAAGTTCTATGGGAAACACTGTCCACTAAGATTAAGTACTCACACACAAGTAAAATCGAAAATCGCACCGATCTGAAAAATCTCAGTTATTTTTTTTCCACGGGTCTGAGCATTCACACAAAGTCGGTGAGCAACGCTTGAAACAACAGTGAGCAACAGCAACCCCAAGTGTGGCAACTAAGTCATTATCAAACATGTCCAAAACTTGACATCAAGTTATATTTTGCTGAGTTTCTAGCAATGCAAAAAATTAGTCGGTTGCACGATACACAACTGTATTTAATCACATTTTTTAGTGGAAGTACAATGTTGGCAACAAGATTGACTTGGTATAATTGGAAATTATTTTAATGCAACACAAACTTTTTCTTCTTTTTCACTGTTTTTTCTTTTTTTAATTCCTTTAAAAAAATCTTATTGTGTTTATTTTTTCCTAGCTGTTACTTTTTTTGTTTTCTATTTACTTTTTTTCTTTGTTTCTTTCTTTTCTTTTTTTCTGGCTTTTTTTCTGAATTTTCCTTCTTTTTCCTCTTCCTTTCTTTCTTTTTTTTCTCAGCTTTCCCCTCCTTTTTCATTTTTTTTGTCCTATTCCCCCTTTCTTTAAGTCATTTTGTGCATAATTTTACATAATATTTGGTCATATAGGGATGAAAGAAGCAAAAACAACCTGAAGAGCCGTTTAGGACCAGAAAAAGCTGGTTCCTTTTAGTGAGCCGAGCCGAAGAAGCCGGTTCTCGAAAAACTGCGCTGGATAGATTTTCTTCTGCGCTGAGAGTGTGCGGGCATTGGTCCAAACTGATTATTTAGCTCTTATGACATCAGTTTTTCCATCTGGTCCTACAGCAGTAGCGGACACACTTTCAAATTTGCGAGTTCCGTTGGAATTTCCATTGTTTTTGCACATGACTTAAATTAAGTTAATTTAAGTTGTGTTGGTTGTATGGACATTTCTATTTATTTATTGATTGTAAAAACAAACAAACAGGGAACTATCTTTGTACCTTTATACGAGTTGCTGCTAAGACTTGTTTTATTTCCTGTACTGTTAGTTTTTGGTTTAAGTGAAAGAATAGTTGTGTTAGTTGTGTTGTTTTTCTAATGTATTTACTGTAAATGGTTTCAGAGAGCTATAAATTTGTATTTGAATTCATAACAAATATTCGTTCTCTCTTTTTGCATTATTAAAAATGTCTCACGCAAATTTTGGAGCTTTTACAACAAATTAATATTGTCTCCAAATATCGGTTATCGACCTTATCTCAATACTAATAATTGGTATCGGCAAACGCTCTGAAAAACGCATATTGATCCCTAATACATATGTATATATATTTACACAGAAGTACATCAATGTGTCAGAACCAGAACAGACAGTAGACCCAAACGCGTAATGTTTCACACCAAGCTTTATTTAGGAAGTGGAAAAGTCAGGCGTGGGAAAACATGCCTGGCTCGCTGGGCAGGAAGAGCAGGAAGGCCTTGAAATCGGAGCGTGGTCAGAGGACGGAAACAAGTCAGTCAGCCAGGACGGGAAGGGAGATCGGAGCGTGGTCACTGGACGGAAACACGTCGGGCAGTTGGGACGGGAGATTGGAGCGTGGTCAGTGGACTGAAACAAGTCGGGCAAATCAAGTCAGGTAGACGGAGACGATTGGGAAGCCAAGGGCAGACGAGCTGGATACAGGACAGGACGGGAGAGACGGGAGCCAGAGACAAAAAGTTGCTTGCCTTGCACATGCGGAGGTTTGCTGATGGACTGAATGGGAGTAATGAGTTTTAATAGGAGGGGAACCAATCAGGAAGCGAGCAGCAGCTGGAGCCGAACGAGTGGGCACAGGTGAGGGCAAAGGGCAAATCATGACACAATGAAAAATGTTTGAGAAACGATGTACAAAAGAATAAGTGTGTCCAAAATCGGGCCTTGGAAAAACACGCCCACAGCATCTAAATGTACCGTGCAGAATCCTGGAAATATCATTTAATTTTTGATCGATTTAATCTGGTACGTTCGTGTAGTTTGATAGTGGCCATTGCGTCTTATCGATTTGGTTTTGGCCTCTTGGGAGAAAAAAATGTGCTTGAAAGTGTTTTTCTCATAATTTTTAATTGCTGTAGGCTACGGCTAGGCAAGTCGTTTTCATATTTTCATATTGCATGAAAAAAAACCTAATTTGCTTTCCGTGCTAATATCGAGGTGATCAAGAACAATGCACATTACCAGTATTACCATACATCTTGAACATGGCACTATTCCTCAAAAACCTTGCAGGTAGCCCAAGCAATGATCAATATGGCATCCAAATTATATTCAACCCATGGTCATTTTCCCAATAGATTAGCTCACAAGTGAATCTTTGAATGAAAATTTCTTATCAAACCAGAAGGTCAATTTTTTTTTTGAATATTGTCACATTCATGGCCTCATTTGAATCTTCTGTCTCTCAAGGCAAGGTAAGAAGCGTCCCAGGGAATATGAACAGAGGCTCACAAGCCTGACCACATGACCGCAGCCTTCGCTCGCTTGCGTCTGCTCGATAGATATGGAAATTTATGGGGTAAAAATCTGAGGTAAACAAAAAAGGTGGGGAAAAAGACTGACCGTGACGATTCCCCCAAAGCTGAAACTGCTGGCTTTGTTTGCATTTTTGAAAGACAAGGTTGCAAGAATCATCAGGAGAATTTAATTAGAACAGTCTTCGACTTGACTGCTAAATCATTGCTTCTATGTATTTGTTGTGTTATGTTATTTTCATCACGGGCCAGCTGCAGGCTCTTGAAGGCTCTTGTGGCTTGACCAAAAAGGATTTACTTGTATTTAAACTTTGGTACATATAAGAATCAGGAATCAATATTGTCTTTAGATAGATAGATAGATAGATAGATAGATAGATAGATAGATAGATAGATAGATAGATAGATAGATAGATAGATAGATAGATAGATAGATAGATAGATAGATAGATAGATAGATAGATAGATAGATAGATAGATAGATAGATAGATAGATAGATAGATAGATAGATAGATAGATAGATAGATAGATAGGTAGGTAGGTAGGTAGGTAGGTAGGTAGGTAGGTAGGTAGGTAGGTAGGTAGGTAGGTAGGAAGGTAGGTAGGTAGGTAGGTAGGTAGGTAGGTAGGTAGGTAGGTAGGTAGGTAGGTAGGTAGGTAGGTAGGTAGGTAGGTAGGTAGGTAGGTAGGTAGGTAGGTAGGTAGGTAGGTAGGTAGGTAGATAGATAGATAGATAGATAGATAGATAGATAGATAGATAGATAGATAGATAGATAGATAGATAGATAGATAGATAGATAGATAGATAGATAGATACTTTATTCATCCCCGTAGGGAAATTCACAGTCCCAGCAGTATCCTTGTGTTTAAAAATAAAATAATAAAGAAAGCAGGCGGTGTTGTATCCAGAGTCACGTGATTGAAGTCCCCAGAGAGTAACAGGATGGCCTTGGGGTGCTGTGTTTGTAGTTTCGCAACAGCGGAGTTGATGACGGCACACGCTAGACCAAAAGTTCGACATCCCTGCAGCAGATGGATATCTTTGTGTTGACATGCCCAGGGTTACACCACGTCGTGTTCACGTAGATAGCGAGTCTGCCTCCTCTCCGTTCCCCGCAGACTTTTGTGTCCCTGTCTGCCCTAACAGCGCTGAAGCCGGGTAGCGCCACGTTAGCGTACGGGATGCTAGACGTGAGCCACGTTTCCGTAAAACACAGCAAACTGCACTCACTTTATGCTTTGATGTTTTTCACCAGCAAAGCCAGTTCGTCGGTCTTATTGGTATAGAGTTCACATTCGCCATGATTACGGATGATACCGAATGCTTGTATCGCAGCTAGCCGCTTAGCCTTCACCCTAGCTCCGGCTCTGCAGCCATGATAGGGCCCCCTCCCCTCGTCCGGTAAATGGTGAATCACGCCGGCACGAGAATTCTTCAGGGCAAGGACTTCATTCCTCGAATCAACGCATTTTTGTGCGTTAAAACCCATAACCATAGGATAGAAAGTAATCCAAAGTGTAGTTGTCAAACGGGACGAAAAACACAGAAAAATGGAAGCAAACAATAAAAACAATAAATCACAAAAAGAGTGAAATAACATGGAGCTGCTGGAGAGGCTGTCGCTCGCGGCGGCGCCTTCGATATATTGCCATCAACATAAAATACCAGTATATGTATAACAAAATCCATCCATGGATTTTCTGCGCCGCTTATCCTCAGTAGGGCTGCGGGGTCGCTGGAGCCCATCCCAAGTATGTACGGGCAGTGAGCAGGTGACACTCTGAACTGGTTGCCAGCCAGTTGCATGGCACACACAAACAGACAACTCACTATCTCATTCACACCTAGGGACAATTCAGACCAGCCAATAAACCTGACATGCATGTGTTTGGAATGTGGGAATACACATGAGTGCCCGGAGGAAACGCACGCAAGCACGGGGAGAAAATGCAAACTCCACACCGGAAGGCTATGGTGGCTGGACTTGAACCCAGGACCGTCGCACTGTGGGACTACACGCTAACCACCCAGCCGCCCTGCCGACCTAGGATACAATGAAATAGAATCAAATATGTAAAACAAAAGGAGAAGACTTTGTACATGTATTCTGTGTTGTTTTATATGTACATCAATGCAGAATGTAAACAATGTACAATGTGCTGTGGCTCAGATTATAGATTTAGTACCAATTGAAAAAAGTAACGAGACACTGTGTTATATTTGACCACTAGACTTCACTGTATTGTGTGTGTAGTGCGATTGAAAATGAGTGCACAAAAACACAAAGAAGAATATAAACTACAGGGACTCAAAGTGACCAAACCGCACTGTTTTTTTCCCAAAAGAAATTTTCCCAGCTTTTCACAATGTTTTTAGTTTTTGTGGCTACCCGTGGCAGCAAGATGACGGAAAATAATGTCAGATTCTGCTATGTCAGTGGTTCTCAAATAGTTCAGGGGAGAGGGCTCCGTCAAGGGGGGCGCGGGCGCGTTTGACATTGGGTAGCTTTTTTTTTTCCAAACCTCCCAAGCAATTGCACCTCCACTACACTAGGGGGAGCAGTGGTGATCTCTTGGGTTTGTTTACATTTAGCACAGAGTGGACGAAGTGTAACCTCAAGTGACTCCATGAAAAAATATTTAACACGAATAAGGAGGCAGGCAGAGGGACAGGGTAAAGAAACAAAGAAATATTTTCTCTGGAATTCGCAATCTAAGACAAGGAAGTCTGGCGAAGCGCACATGGGCTTTTCTGAGACCACAGATGGAGACACGCAAAGATCCGTGAGCTTGCTATGTTAAACATGTTGGCAGCAGACAGCATTTAGCCAAATAAATGAATCTGTCATTTCAATAAATTACAAATCACGTTTGATTTTGAGTGAGATATTACACATCCATCACGTTTGAGTTTAGCTGTTTGGCAGGGATTTGGACAGAGGTCCTCGGAGGAAACCTACACATGCACGGGGAGAGCATGCAAACTCCACACAGGAATGCTAGTAGCTGGCTTTGAACCCATAACCTCAGAACTGTGCTGCAAGTGTGCTAACTATTCAACTGCTGCTAAGGGACGGCACAGCGGCTGGGTGGTCGGCACAAAGTCCAGCATTCAATTCCAGCTACCGCAGCTTTACTGTGCAGATATTGCATGTTCTCCCCATTCCTCTGTGGGTTTCCTCCAGGCACTCCGGTTTCAACAATACAAAAATATTCATGTCCCCAGGTATGAATGGTCGAGTGAGTTGCCGGTCTCTGTGTGCCCTGCGACTGGCTAGCAACCAGTTCAGGGTGTCCCCTGCCCTCTGCCCGGAGATGGGCTCCAGCACCCTCGTGACCCTAACAGGGATAAGCAGTGCAGTAAATGAATGTTTGGATCCTTTTTATGCCAAATCACAAACAATAACATAAATAATGCAGCACGTCTAAGTCTTCAACGAGATAAGAGGAGTTTTATGTGTTGAAATTCCATAAACTATGCAAACATTTGTACATTATTGAACTGCTCTTGATATACTATTTTTCTTATTTTATTGATGTAATTCCAATCGATTCAATAGAATATGAATAACCTAAATTTTATGTTGACAATAGCTGTTTATTATTTGTTATTGCATCATCCATTGCAGCCTGGTCATCCTGGAAGGGGATTACCTCATGTACGGTCCCTTCTCAAGGTTTCTTCATTTTCCTTATGTTGAGGTTTATGAGTTTTTCCTTACCCTCATGTATGTTTTAGATCAGGGGATGGTGTAATAATAGTCCGTGGTTTGCAATAATATGTGGTCTGTGCAGCCATTTGCGACTCTTTGTGATTAAGTGCTACACAATAAACATGACTTGACTTAAATAAGAAAAAAATGTTCGTTAAAATATTATAAAGACTCAATCAAGTTATGTTGTGCTTAGTGTGTTTTATATTTTTTAAAGAAAAGTACACTGATAAAAATATATGTTTCAAACAGACGTTAGCAAAACTGTTTTGGGTACCCAGTCACATCTTGTATTTTATTTTTCTTTCTAATTTTCTTTTGTGTCCCTCCTTGTAATCCCTATAGAAGAAAAAAATCAACACCGATGTTTTTTTTTTAAATTAAAATGCACAAATAGTCTCCAAAAATACCTCATGTCACTCACTCTTCCCAATTATGAAAATATCAGACCTATATATGTTTTGTTTTGTTTTTTTGTTTTTTGCAACGTCCGTGTTTGTATTGCTTGTAGTAAGTACTCCTGACCGTTATGCGGCAGCATAATTAAAAATGTCTCCAATACGCTCTCAGTTACAGAAGTGAGGAAGATCGGGCAAAACATAAACAGTGGACGCGTAAAATTGAATTAACGTGCTGGTAACACGATTTTTTTTTCTAAAATTATATTTTTAACAATTACTCCCAGCGTGCACGATATCGTATTTTATCTATTATTATAGTGTAGTTTGCTGCTACGTTAGCATAGTCGTGGGTGTGTCTCCAATCGTTATTGGTTATTTAGCCTGCACCGTCCTCATTGCTTCTTCACAGTTAACAATCGAACGCTTTCTATTTTATCGATCTCGTCCAAAAAGAAATGGACACGAGGGCCTTGAAGAATCCCTATCCTGACTACGACGGGAGCCCTGAGCGAACAGAACCGCTTTTTGATACACATGGCAAAGTAATCCACCCACCTCACTTATGCAATGCCTTTTTTTGGTGATTTTTTTCTTAGAATTCTTAAATCTTCGACTGTTATGTACCTTTAATAGCTGACGCCTGGGTTTGATGGGCAGCTGAGTTACAAGATCAGGGAGCTATTGGCTGTCATGGAGAAAGGACTCAAATCTGCCGACCCAAAAGATTGCACCATTTACACTGGATGGGCAGGTACAGCACATGAAGCCTCGGCCTGATGTTGCAGGGTTGGGAGGGTTACTTTAAAATGTAATCCAATATAGTGACTAATTACCTGTTGAAAAATGTCACCAGTAGCGTAATCAGAATACTATAGTATTGCATTAGTGTTACTTGATTCCTTTTTCATTACTCCAAATCCAAATATGCCCCGAGAGTGAGTGTCCCGCTGCGTGTGTGTGGAATAAATAGGACTCCGGAGAGAGAAGGAGACCGAGAAACAGAGGCTGTATGCAAACAAAGCTATCGCAAAAAAGGAAAATATATTTTTTTTAAAAGTTCAAACTAAGTCATCTCATCTCTCATCTCATTATCTGCACCGTTTATCCTCAGTAGGGTCGCGGGGGTGCTGTAGCCCATCCCAGCAATCATCGGGCAGTGGGCAGGGGACACCCTGAACTGGTTGCCAGCCAATCGCAGGGCACACAGAGACAGACAACTCGCTCGCTTATTCACACCTAGGGACAATTTGCACCAGCCAATCCATCTGAAATGCATGTCTGTGGGAGGAAACCCGAGTGCCCGGAGGAAAACCCACGCAAGCACGGGGGAGAACATACAAACTCCGTACAGGAAGTCTGGTAGCTGGATCTGAACCCACACAGAAGGTTCCCAAAACCTTAGAACTGTGCCGCACACGCGCTAACCACTGCGCCGCCGTGCTGCCCCAAACTAAGTCACACCGGAGTTAAATATTTTCCCCTGTAGAGTGCGACATAAAAATGCAATCATGCAAATTAATCCTTATTTTTACATCTGTCGTCCTGCTCCCTTGGCAAAAAAACAGCCCCAATGCATGATTTTTCCACCCCTATGCTTCCCAGTGGATATTATGTTCGGATGCAGTTCAGTAATCTTTCTCCTCTGAACACAGGAACCTGTGATTCTACCAAAAAGTTCTATTTTGGTTTCATCTGACCATAACACAATCTCCCAGTCCTTTTCTGGATTATCAAAATGCTCTTTAGCAAATCACAGACAGGCCTGGACCTGTTCTGGCTACAGTACAGTCTACCATTGCTGGATTTGAGTCCTTGGCAGCATATCGTGTTACTCATAGTCGTTTTTGTTACTGTGGTTCTGGGATCTTTGCTCACCGTTCTTGTTATTATTTTGACACCACTTAGTGAGATCTTGCATGGAGCCCCAGATTGAGGGAGATTATCAGTAGTTTTGTATGTCTTCCATTTTCTAATGATTGTTCCCACAAATGATTTCTTTCTACTAACAGTTTCACCTATTGCAGATTCAGTGTTCCTAGCCTGGTGCAGGTCTACAATTTAGTCCTCCGACCGCTCTTTGGCCTTGGCCAAAATTGAACATGGAGTGTGACTGACTGAGGTTGTGGACAGGTGTCTTTTATACTGATAATGAGTTAAAACGGGTTCCATTAACACAGGTGAAGAGTGGAGCCTCAATAGACCTGGTTAGAAGAAATTAGACCTCTTTGACAGACAGAAATAAAATATTCATTTTCCACTCTGGAATTTAATTCTTTAAAGTTCAAACAATATGATTTTCCTTTTGTTTCCACATTCTGTCTCCTTGTAAATATTTACTATTTTTGACAATTACAGGCCTCACAATTCTATTCAAGTTGGAGAACTTTCACAATTGACTAAATTCTTATTTGCCCCACTCTATATGTAAAAAGATTTCACAAATATGAGGACTAATAAATAAAATGTAAAGTTAACAAAATGAGGTTATCACAACTCAGAACATTGCACTTAATCGAAATCAGACCTGTAGTCCCCCCCAAACAATTATTGCACAAACTAGTTCTATATAATATACACTTAGCAACATGTTATAGGCTGTTTCCATGAAGTCTTAAAGTGTCTGACAAGGTTGAAAAAATAAATAGACAAAGGAAAATGTTGAGTTAAAGAAATGTTACAAATAAACGAACAAAACAGCCATTGCTATGAAGGTAAAAGGCCAGAAAAATCAGTATGTCCACAGCATCAGGTTATCGTCTGCTGGCACTTGTTTGGGACTGAATTGTTTCTCCTTCAGTGTATTCTAGCGGGCGATACTATTTGAAACGGTTGAATAAGTTTGTCGCTTTGCCTGTCTTGGTCTCCACATGTTGTGCAATGAACATCGCCACTGTTTTGCCAGAATCTGTCTCCCCGTCGTGGGAACTATTCTCATCATAACAAAAAACGTGATCTGAGTTTATTGAGACATATGCAAACGTTACCAACACCAGAGGCACCCAATAGTTAAACGATATAATCACGACTAGTTGGACACAATTAGGCTATAATATGTCACCAAAATGATTTTGAAGTGTTTCAGGCTTTTCTCTCAGAGAAAGATACAGTGAAACATTCACTTTCTTCATACGGAAATAAGCAAAACTTATTTTAGAGCTCATCAATTTCTACCAATGGGAACCAAGCTAACATATGATCAAAAAATGAACACTAATTTTAAAAGTATTTGAAGCTATGTCCAGCGCAGTTGCTAACTACCATCATGATCGGTCTGTGCCCTCTCCAATCTTACCAGCGCACTGTCCATATATCATTTCATTCATTCATTTTTAATAAAGGGCTTGGAAATCTACTTGAAACGGATTGAAAACTGAAATTAAAAAATAAGTTTTGAAGGTACCATCTGTTCCATGGGTAGAAGCCTCACTGTAGGTCTGGTCACCAATTGTGCAGCTGGGAATTGATGTTGTACTTCCATCAACATTTGATGTGGTTTGAGTGTGTCATCTTTTGGGGAAATGTGAGCATTGCAGCAAAAAGGAAAGACATTTTTAGTACAGTGGGCCCTCTACACACACAATTAATCGTGTTCCTGAAACGAGCTTGCGTCTAGATTATCTCAAATCTTGAACGAATTACACCTATAAGAAAAAACTGAAAACTAATTCAATCGGCCCCGGCCTCCCAAAATCATCCAAGTTAACCCTTTATAGCTATAAACACATCCCATTCAAATTGTAATTAAACATTAAATAAATACTGTATTAAGATAAATGAGATTGTTTTAATCAAATAAAATGCAAGTTTATAATGAGTACTATGCTTACAGAGGTGTATTGTGGAGGAGTGAAGAAGCACAAGAAAGCATGATAAAAAAACACGCATGATCAGGTCTGTATTGCGGGACATTTACGTGCTAACTGGGACGATTTGATAATGGTGGTGAGCACTCTCAAGTACTCGGCCCTCTAGTGGTAGCGTTTGTAAAATATACGTAACTTGGATTTACTCTTCTATGCCAATCAAGATTTCTGCTCGAAAGACATCTCAAATTTTTCTAAACTAAAGTAGCTCGTATGCAGTGGGGGGCACTGTAGTAATTTTGAAACATTATATTTTAACTGTTGTAGTTCTGTGGGCCAGATTTTAAAGGCGTAGTTTTCCATGCCTTATCTAAGAGGGGGTTGCTATGTTTTTTTTTCAAGGCATTGCATTGCTGTACCTCCATATCTACCACGTTTTCAAGCAACCAGAGTTCCTGAAGAAAGCTATGGAGCACATCGGTCGCAGTCTAAAGTGCTTAACCCCCCGCCACGATGTGACTTTTTTGTGCGGTGACGCTGGGCCTTTGGCGGTCGGCGCGGCCGTGTACCACCAGCTACAGATGTCAACAGAGGCCGACGAATGCATCCAAAGGTCAGGCTTGCAATCGTATTGCGATGGCTAAGTTTATAGTTTTGTAGACACTCAAAACAAAGAGAAAGGACACATAATTTGGAACTTGCTAGGAGAACAGGAGAGGACTGTAAAAGAAACCCTAACAATTGCAAATTCCAAATGTGTTCCAATGAATGCTGGTTTAAGATCATGTAATTGTGTAGTTTTGTAACTGTAATCCTGTGCAGTCCTTTGAGACATTTTTGTGATTAAGGGCTATATAAATAAATTTGACTTGACTTGATGAAGAAAACAGTACATAATGGTCTAAATAACCAACGACACTGAGATATTATAGTCAAAATAACCAACTGGCATCCTACGCAATCTCCTTTGCAGGTGTCCAATATTAAAAAACGATCTTATTACACGCAAGCCATAGGTTCAATTCCAGCTTACTACAGTCTTCCTGAGCAGATATTGCATGTTCTCCCCGTTCCTCTGTGGGTTATATTATATATTCATATATTATTGTATTAAAACAATGAAAATCATTAATATTTTCATCCCATGAACAGCAAAATATGAATTGGATCGCAGACTAATAGCTAAGACATCTCGAGCAATACAGTGTGTAACCTCACCGTTATGCTTTAGGAAAGAATTGCTAGGAATACATATAAATAAGAATTCGAATTGTATTTATTGTCATTTATAAAAACGTTGGGAACATCAATGCTTTTCAACCAGTGTGCCCTTTGACCCTATGGTGTGTACCACGGTTAATTGCCAAATTTTATTGGTGAAAAAAGCAGACCCTCTTTGCTTTCTTGATTAGTCGAGTAACTAACATTCATCCAGTTCAGTAGATGGCAACACATTACTTCTATTTTTCTTTTTATAGACTAATTATCTGTTTATGTGATAGTACATAGACATATAGTTAATAGTTTATTTAGTTTGATGAAGCTGTTTAGGATTATGCTGCAAAAAATAATAAAACTAATCACATCATGTTTGACTCTGGCACATAATTTTGCTGACTTCAATCTTGTTTTTTTGTTTTTTTTTTTCTAAAAATAAGAAAAAACATTTTTGTTCCACTCGGAGATCATTTTTACTCCTTCATTATGTATTTTGTTATTTTTTTTTAGAAATAAAAGATAAAAATGTAAACCTTTAAAAGCAAGTTAAAACTTGAGTAAAATCTTAAATGACAGCATTGTGAATAACCTCCATCCATCCATCCATTATCTGCACAGCTTATCCACAGTAGGGTCACGGGGGTGCTGGAGTCCATCCCAGCTATCTTCGAGCAGTGGGCATGGGACACCCTGAACTGGTTGCCAGCCACTCGTAAGAGTGAATAACCTGTATTACCTCAAAAGCTCTTTTAGACAGTCAATTTAGTCAACATAATAATTCAAGCTTAAAAAGGATAAAGACTAAATTATTCTTACTGTCATTAAAAATAACCTAGTTAAATGTTGTGTGCAACAGGATTACACAGTGTACTCTAGGATAAATCTGTAATAAATACTTTGAAGAGAAATGTAAGATAACAGACTAACAGGATAAATACATAATACATTTTTACAACGTAGTGCTTGGAGTAGGGTGGGCAAACTACGGCCCGCAGGCTACACGCTGCCCACCAGACTTCTTAATCCGGCCCACCTGATGTTAAAAATATAATGACGATATGTATAAAATGGTACAAAAGAAAAATAATTAACAATAAAAACATGTCAATTTGGCGCCACTCTTCTAAGTTTCTCCAACACTCAAAAAAATTCTATACATAATAAAAATATGGCGAATAATTATTTCATTTTTCCAGATATATCATGCAACAAACTCTTCTCAGCTACCTGTATTACATTTTCAATGCATTTTATCAAATGCAATGCTTGAAAAAAAATTTCTATATGACATTGAATTAATTCGCAGAGTTTTAAAATAAAACGTTGATGAAATGATCCAATTATAGACAAAAACACAAAATATTAAATGTACATGTAGCTGTGGACATGTTTTATTCATAAATGCATACCAATAATGATAATATAAATAACTGTCAGTTTTGTTCTTTTTGTCATTTTTTTTGCACGGATGGAATGTGTACAATATAAATAATGCTTAAAAAATTAGATATGTCTGTTTAAAATACAGGTGATGATATAAGAACATGTATAGGCCCATCAGGCAACCCAATTCTGAAATTATTCAGAGTACGACAATGTGACTGAATACGATTACTTAGTTAAAAACATGTAAAATCCTTCATATTTTGTTTACCATGATTTATTTCTCATTACTTAATTTGGCACGCAATACACTCTTACCAGTCACATCAACTTGTCAAATCAATGCTGCTTTTTTATAAAGAAAAAAGAAAACAAAATTAATATTATGCGAAATGAAATGAAATGAAATGATCTGCATTTATATAGCGCTTTTCAAGTCAATGACTTCCCAAAGCGCTTTACAGTGTGCTCCACATTTCCCAATAGCGGCCTTGCAGCCATGTAAGGCGCTAACCTGCTTATTGGGGGTCTTAGGGGTTCAGTGTCTTACCCAAGGACACTTCGACATGTAACACGGACGAGTCGGGATTCGAACCGGGATCACTTGATCCCAAGACGAGCGCTCTACCTCCTGAGCTACTTCCGCCCCTGAAATGGAGTTCAGTGTTTCGGTCCGGCCCCTAATATTTTCAATTCCTCAGGTGAACCCCACTAATCGCTTAGAAACTGGCCTAAGTTGTAATAATAGTGCAATGTTATGCATTGGAAAAACACTGCAATAAAAAGCATTGCAATAATAAATGAACAGATAAATAAAGAAACTAGTGCTCGGTATTCATTTTTGATGGAAAATGGAAAAACAAGTGTGTCTTAGCTCAAATAAGTTTGGGAAACCGTAATATATTGTATTATTTTTATATTACTTTTTCTTTCTAATTTTACTAAAAAATCAAGTTAAAACAACGACTTCTTTTTTTCTCATATAGAAAAATAGTACTCAGAAAAGGGATCGGTAACTTATGAGTCAGAGCCTTTTATGGCTCTTTTTAAGGGTACATATGGCTCGGAAACAAAATTGTACTCATGCAAATCTCATCCATAGCTAAAGACAAGTCTAAAAATGAGAAGAAAAATTGGGTAGTTTTGGTCACTTAACGTAGTCTGGATTCTTCCAGTGCTCTTTAGCAGTCGCTTTCAGTTGCACTACACCGTACAGCAACATCGAGTGGACAATTATTAGACCGTTACCCTTGTTACAAAATATCACGTGTCAGTTGAAAGATTTTTCCACGTTTTTTTTTTCAATTATTTTTGTTCAAATGCCTAAAATAAATAGTTAACAAAGGGGGAAAAATAGTATGATCCTCATTCTTAAGGTTTAAAAAATACATCTGTGAGGAATTCAAATCATTATGAAATGGAAATAGTATGCTTATCCAAGATATTTCAAAAACTATTCATACACTTTCATTTTCCTTTCTCTCTACAGACTTGCAAAAAGTTTAAACCATTCAGAGTCCTGCAATCTACATTTCAATATTTGAATCTACCCCACAGCATTTCCGTTCGACTGACTCATCAATAATTCTTAAATAGTTGTATTCTGATCTTCATGCTTTGCAGACTTCTGCAGTATCACCAAAGTGTGGTGAAGGGTAGCGGCGGGATGCCCGACGAGCTCCTCTACGGCCGAGTGGGTTACCTCTATTCTCTAATCTTCATCAACCAGCAATTTGGCACTGACAGAATTCCACTGCAGCACATCCAACAAGTAGCAAATGATGATCGTTCAAATTGATGGGCCCTTAACTTGGTCTTTTTAATAAGCAATGCAATCCCCCTCAGATCAGTGAGGCCATCTTAGCTTCAGGGGAGCACCAGAGTAGGAAGCTTCGCGTCCAGAATCGAAGCCCACTCATGTATGAGTGGTACAATGAGCAATACGTCGGCGCTGCTCACGGATTGGCTGGCATCTATTATTTTCTCATGCAGGTAAAATTAACCATCAAAGAAACATAGGCATAGCAGCAAACATCCCATTTGACAGTTTGTCTTTGAATTGGGCAGCCCGGGTTTGTCGCAGCTGAAGAAAACGTCTGCAGGTTGGTCAAACCCAGCGTCGACTACTTCCGTTATCTCAAGTTCCCTTCAGGCAACTACCCTCCCTGCATTGGAGATGAGCGCGACCTGCTGGTGCACTGGTGCCACGGATCCCCGGGCGTCGTCTACATGCTCCTGCAGGCACATAAGGTGAGTGAGAGGTAGAAGGATTTTTTTCTATCATCATTCATCCATCCATTCAATTCCTGCACCGCTTATCCTCACTAGGGTCACGTGGGTGATGGAGCCCATCCCAGCTATCTTAGGGCAGTGGGCAAGGGACACCCTGAATTGGTTGCCAGACTGTTGCAGTGCACACAGAGACTGACAACTCATTCGCTCATTCACATCTAGGGACAATTAACCTGGCATGCCTGTTTTTGGATAAGAGAGAAAACGCACACAGGCATGGAGAGAACATGCAAGCCCCATATGAGGAGGCTGAGGTTGCTGAAATTGAGCCCCTACCTCTGCACTTTAATTTATTAAAAATAATATTGATTGGGTTATTAACGGTGTGGTGCATCTTTTGAGTCTTAAAAAAGTTAAAAGGGAACGTTTTTCTTTATTTTGTGTTGATAATGTCCAACCGATTTCTAAAAGCCTTTATGTTTTATTTTCCACCGAACTTATCTACTTTTATCTTCCTTTTAGCAAAGCCGTTCGGGGCACATTAGGTAGTCGAAGTCAGGGATGGGGTAATGCCGGAAAGTGACGTCATGCCCATCCCTGTGTAGCGTAAAAAACGGTAAAAGTAAGAAGAGGCCTACTTCAAGTACAATCCAAATGCCGACCCAAACCCAAAGAAAGATTAAAAAAAATACAGAAATATAAGTACTTCCACACACATCATGATTGAGCTGACAGAGGCTGCAGTGACAGCAGTGGAAGTTTCCCATCAAAACACTTCTCTTTTCACATAATTTGTGTCAATGTCAGCTCGCTGAAGTTTCGTGTAGTACTCGAGGAACAATTAGACGCAAATGCAATTTGGTCCATCACCGTGGTCATTACAAGATAGATAGATAGATAGATAGATACTTTATTCATCCCCGAAGGGAAATTCACATTTCCAGCAGCATCCCTGAGCTGAGAATAATACAATAATAATGTAAAAAGAATACAATATACAAATACCCAGTGTGACGTGTAAATGCCCACTGTAGAGTGTTATATAGAATAACTAAATAGTGCTACACAGAATACATATTGCAATAAAATTCGGTAATATGCAATGTAGGTGGTGTGGTTTACTGTGGGCTTTTACTCTGCCGGGTAGAGTTAAAGAGTCTCATGGCATGAGGAAGAAAAGATCTCTTCAGTCTGTCCGTAGTACAAGACAGTGACAGCAGTCTGTCGCTGAAACTGCTCTTCTACAACATCGAAAGACACGGTGGGTGGGTGGTTAGCGCGCAGGGTGAGCATATTTAGAGTTCAATTCCAGCTACTGCAGCCTCCCCATGCGGAGTTTACATGTTCTCTCTGTGCTTGGGTAGGTTTCCTCCGGGTACTCCGTTTTCCTCCCACATTCCAAGAACATGCATGTCAGATTTATTGGCCGGTCCAAATTGTCCCTAGGTGCGAATGAGCTGTCTGTCATTGTGGCGCTGCGACTTGCTGGCAACCAGTTCAGGTTGTCCCCTGCCCACTGCCTAAAGATTGCTGGGTTGGGCTCCAGCACCCCCGCGACCCTTTTGAGTTGTCCGATCTCGGAAGATGAACAGGGGTCTGGCCTGGTTAGTACTTGGATGGAAAAGTGTATGTTTAACTGTGTTGAAGGAGAGATTATAATAGCCCCCATGCCCAAAATAATTTTTGGGCCATCATTTTTCTCTATGAGGCCTCTTAAAGAAAATGTTCGCAGCTTTTGGACACCTACGGGAAAAAACTATTTTGAGCTATCTAAAATATATTTGTCATTTTCGTTTTTTGTCAAATCATTTTGGACGTTCCAGGTTTTTGGTGACTCTCAGTAC
Source organism: Urocampus carinirostris (assembly GCF_059441175.1). Taxonomy (NCBI): domain Eukaryota; kingdom Metazoa; phylum Chordata; class Actinopteri; order Syngnathiformes; family Syngnathidae; genus Urocampus; species Urocampus carinirostris. The sequence goes on along the minus strand of NC_142351.1, from coordinate 54,540,416 downwards.
CTGGAGGACGCCCTGCAGTGTGGCGAGGTGGTGTGGCGCTGGGGATTACTGAAGAAAGGCTACGGACTGTGTCACGGCGCGGGAGGCAACGCATACACTTTCTTGGCTTTGTACCGGCAAACACGAGACCCCAAACACCTTTACAGAGCTTGCATGGTGCATTCACTGTAGTCATGTAAAAAGGAGCTCATGGTAAGACCGCTTTCACTTACTCTGCTGGATATGTTCTTGTTTTTCTGTTCAGTTTGCAGACTGGTGCATGAACTACGGCTCACATGGCTGCAGAACGCCCGACACGCCCTTCTCGTTATTTGAAGGTATGCGTGACAAGCAGCTGTTCAAGAATAAGGATAAATGGAGTTACAAACCAATTCTTTACTCTTTACCTAAATCAATAAAGGTATGCTGCTATTGCTGCTGCATCAGTCATTGCTCGCTCATGCTAACAGTGCTTGTTGTTCTCATCTCCTTTTTAAGAAACAAGCTTGCTAAACCTGTACTGATTTGACTGTAAAATTTCGACTAAGGTCTGTTAGTCCTAATTAGCAACGCTAGTTAGTTAGCCTGGGATTGTATAGTATGGCCAAAATCTCTGGCATTAGCAACTAGCCAGGACGTGTTTGGCAAGTCAAAAGGTGCATTCAATTGCAGTCTGACATTTCAATTTGAACAGAAAAAGTCCATTGTATCTGACTTTCAAAAAATAAATTTTTACCTATTTAAAGGGCTAGTGTGCATTATTTGACAACTAGATGTCGCTGAATCGTGTTGTGCAACACTAAAAAGCACAAGGAAGAATGCAGATTATGGAGACTCAAAGTGACCAAAACACCATTTTACTTCTCATTGCCTTTTTAAGGTTTTTGGGTACCAATAGCAGGAAAATGGCAGAAAATTGTCAGCTCCCTTTAGGTGAGGTTTTTGTTTTGGAAAATAAGTGCTAATTACCCAACCAACAAGTATATTAAAAATGTATTTATATATCATAGTTTGTGTCTATTTGCTAACTATACAAAGTAGTAGTTTTTTTTAATGAATGCAATTTGATATACTACTAGGAGGTGCTAAATAATACAAATTGTCCTTTTCAACATTCTATTTACATTTTAGGATATTTTAATCTTGTTTATTTATTTTTTTTTAAAAGCAACTAATAAAAACACACTCCAAAATGATCTTACCTAGTAGATGGTGGAACCTTTTGCTCATTATAAGATTTTCCACCATGATTCAAAAATATTGCTGCAAACGAACAAAACCATCTACCATGTGCTAGATAAGATCGTTCTGCTTGATTTAGGTATAAATGTTCTCATTTTAGCAGGGAATAAATAGCTTATAATTAGTAAAAAAAAAAACACTCCTAGTGGGAGGTGGCTAGAGTCAAGAACACTCACATTCACAAAACATTCATTCCCCTTCGCTCTTCCCAACCTGACACCAACTATTAAGCTCACAGCACAACAAGGGGTATGTTGCTGTGCCATGCACCCCTTTATCAGCAGAGAACCTTGACAGCATGCACTGGTTAACAGTCATTCTTAACTGTACTTCGCCATTCACATCTATTCTTTGAAGACACTCTTGCATCCATTAAATTAACTGACCTCACATGGAAAGCACGTTTAACCCCATCCACCCATCCAACCATATTTGGGCCTTCCTCTCATTCTATTTCCCCCCACTTCTGCCCTACATACTTTCCTAAACAAACAGCCTTCATCCATTCTTTCCATAGTTCCAAACCATTTTAGAATGGGTTAGGATATATTTTTTTTAGCAATGTGCTGCCTTTTGTTGTTTAATCATGTGAGTGCTTAATGTTCAAATAAAGTAGTTTGTGACCATTTCCAGGTTTTTAAGTGTGAATCGGTGATGTCAAATGTAAAATTTGTTTGGCTTCCTCTAGGAATGGCAGGTACTATCTACTTTTTGGCTGACCTGCTTCAAGCCTCACAAGCACGATTCCCAGCCTTCGAGGTGTGATTTCCTTTTGTTCCCTTCTAACCAACTGCCCATACTATGTCAAAAAATGTCCTGCTGTTACACAATGAAAACAAAATTGTTTCTGCATATTTCCACCTCTTAGCCCAATATATCTACATCCCCTTATTCGAGTCGCTACAAAGTTTATGTTTTTTGTTTTGTTTTGTGGCAAGAGAGTTACTGTTGTCATAAATGGATCTGTTTAATAAATAAGTGATGACTCCCAGAAACTGTTGTTGTTTTTGTGCAGTTGTATAAAAACACAACCAGGTAGCAGCATTGAGAAATTCGATTTATGGTCATTTCATACTTTAATCCCTCCTTACGTCATACGCAGCTTTCGTGCATAGCAAGTTACAAAAATATGCCTCAATCCGTTATGCCCAATCGTGTATTGATACAATTGGTGGCCTGCAGAGCATCTATTTTGCCATTCTGTCCAGCTAAAAGTGACCTGTACCAGTGCAGCCGCGAACCATTATCTTTAAATGTCGCTGCAAATGTGGACCAGCAGAATAGCATTTTTTTGGGAGGTGTGCCTTTTAGGCCTGCCTTAAAATAAATTCTATGGTTGTCATGGCAATCTAATCCCTGGTAAACTATTGCTGGCAGTTGAAGGGTGCCATTTTGGTCCCCCTAACAATAATTGCACTCTTTTGGCCGCAATTCATTATTCCAATTTGAATATTGCTAAGAGTGAGCAATTTAATGTCATGCAAGATGGCACCTCTTTTCCCATTCATTCCTCTTAAAATGAACATAAACTGTGCAGCTGTGATCCCTTATCCCCAGTCAACTATTGCTGCAAGCAGGGGCAGAGAGAGAAATTGTCTGTCTTGGTTGGCGACACTGTTTCCATTCTTTCTGCCTAAAATGAACACCAATCTGTCCCAACAGCAATCCATTATCATCGGGCAACTATTGATGAGACCAGGTGCCGAGAGAGCAAATTTGTGTCATTTATGGGGTCTCTTTTGCCTGGATTGAACTGCACCTGTGTGGCCACAATCCATTTTCCCCAGCGGAGGCTGGCAGAGCTTATGTTTAAAATGTCTGTAGGTGGCTACTTCATGGATTTTTGCATGTGGCAGAGGGTTAACCCCGGTGAATAAGGGATTACAGTCCTTAGATTTACTGTTGATTATCTTTCATTCAAACAGAATGGTAAAATGTGAGCTCCTTCCCAAATGTGTGTCTCATTTACGTTGCAACATACAGTTTGGCCAGGAAGCTCTGGTTTCCAAATAAGGCGCAGGCTTTCGACTCCCCCATAACGCTGCCTGGCGACACAATGCCACCGCACTTTTTTTAATCCTCGGGCGCACGGGTCGGGAGGCGGGGAGGGTTTATGTTGAAGAAGCAAGGAGAACCCCCCGCCCCCTCTCTTCCCAAATCTAGGAAACCAAACACCTCACACTGGAACGATTAAAAATAGAGCTCATCTGTGCAGGGGCGTGTCCAGTTCCACCTCTCATGCATCTTTTGGTGGAGGTATGATTGGCATCCATCTTAATATGCATGACTTTGTCATTTGTTTTGTTTTTATTGTGATTTCTCTGTTTAAAATCTCAGAAAGAAGACATCACCCCCTGTTTTTGACGGTTCCACCTGAAACTCAGCACCATGGAGAGCGCTGGTATTGGAAATGTTATTGTCCCTTTTTCTTACTTTTTTAATGGACATACAGTACGTCATTCCAAAAAAAGGAATGCGCAGTCGAAGTGCAGCATTCAGCGCTGTGTGTCACTGTAATAAGTGGACCCGCCTCCCTGAGGTTAATAAATGGTGTAAATGATCTCTTTGGGTTTGGAGGTCTTCAGAACAGGGAGGGGCCCCAGGCTGCTCTCTAACACATTTTCTCCGTTAAATTTAGTTTGAAATGAGGCCAGAGCCAAACGCTGTGATTGTTTTTTTCTGATATAAAACAAAGGAATAAACCACGTTTAAAAATTACGGCTCAATGCCTCGAATCCTAAAAATAACCCCTCGCGACGAGCGGGCCGACAACGGCGCCGGCCTCTCTGTTTGCCCTAAGAAAGTTAAAGATGTGCGCGTGTCATCCGAGTCGCCCCATTAGCATGTGTGACATCACGGATCCAGAATAAATAAGAAGCCCCTCCAAGCAGAGCCCAGCACCACTCTGTCTCGGGACTTTGGCCTCTTTTTTTTCTCTCCCTCCTGCGTCTCCAGCTCTCCAAAAATGGTGTGTACTCAAAACTTTCTGGGTGTCATTACAGCGGGATGGAATGTGTTAATTAACGGGAAATGTCGTTAATTATATCTTAAGCAGGCAGGATTACGAGGTTGAGATTGTCAATTAAAATATGACCTTTATAAATAGAGATGTAATAACATGATAAAATTTAAACAGATTTGATCTGCTATTTGTGTCTTTATTAATGGTTGTGTGTGTGTGTGTGTGTTTGAATTTTCATCACAGACTGAGTTCACAGCTGATCAAATTGAGGGTAAGTGAAAAACAATTTTCCAAAAATGAAACCTTGTCCTTTTTATGCCTATAAATTAATCTGCGCCAGTTGCCATGAGAATGCCAGTTATGTCTATTCAGAGCCTACTAGGCCTTCTTTTGTCCCATCCTAGAGCCGTGTTGTTAACACCCTAGGGTCAAGGTTTTAACACCCTGACTCCATGAGCAAGGTCACCTTACAGTCCGGAACTCAAACCGTGAACCTCGGCAAATAATGCGATACTTGTGCAGCGGAAACATGATGGCGGCATAGGATTAGATAACGGTACCCTGGAACTCCACGGTCAGCGTTTTAGGGTCGGTGTGCCTCTAAATGGCAACTGTTGAGTTGGGGGGTATCGGTTTGCACCCGCCCGTAGGGAGCAAATAGGGGAGGGGTGGCGGGGTATCTGCGCTACAGCTGTTGCGACCCCTGCTCATTGCAAAATACATAAAAGCCTCACCCGTCTTTTGGACTAAAATAGAACACCTCCACTTTCTCTTGGCTTGTGGGCCACACACCTTCTGTGTTTGGATAGTTGATTCTATTAATGCAAAAGAAAAAAATTAAGTTTGGGGCCGCTTTGAAATTCCTATTCTTTGACGGAAAAGGAAAGTTTGAAGGATATATATTTTTTTTTTCATAAAAACATTTATTCTAACCTTCTCAACATCTTAATTATACTTTCTATTTATTTTGTGACTCATTTGATTATTTAAAAAAGTGTGACTTTTCATTGAAAACACACTATTGTCTGGGTGACCCAAAACTTTTGAACAGCAGTGTAAGTACATAGATTGTTTCTTGACCATTTTGAACCGTTGTAGGTATTTTATGTTATTTTAGAAATATACATTTGATATGTGTTTAAAAAAAAGAAAAAATATAAGGAAGACTTTTTTGTATATCCAGGAGTGTAAAAAATAAAAGGAGCTAAATGTTCTGCAACACATCAGATAGAAACATTACTTGTGTTATGACTTTTTTTTTTAATTCATGCATAATAGAATGAGAAAAATATGTATTTTTATTCGAACTTTTTAATTTTATAAATTATTGGAATATATTTGGGGCGTAAAATATTTAAAAAATATTTAATATTAGCCAAGATATCTGATGTGGAAATGGCAAATCAAGTTACTCAAATTTCAATACTACTATGGTTTCTTTTAAGTAATAATTCAACTGAAATAAGAATATAATGGTTTTATTTTATTTGTATTTTTCAAAGTTAAAAACGTCTTTAAAAAATTGCTAAATTACTGGCAATTGTATGATATTTTTAGATTATTTTTCCACTAAAGTTGGGGTAAAAAAAATATATTGTTTTTTTAGTGGCTAGTTGTGCCCATTAAGTGTTTTGTTTTATATATTACTATATTATTTTTTTTGTATTAAATCTAGAAATTTATAATAATTACAATCGTGTGATCATGTTAGACATATTGTTATTTCCTAAAATAATTTTAAAATCAAGAAGTAAAAGTACAATCTATAAAAATCAAATTCAAAAAAATGAGAAAAAAATTAGCTGGCCGCAGAACAAGACAATTGTACAGTAAAATAATACGTAAATAAAAAATGTTTTGCTTTAAATAGAATAGAATAGAATATACCTTTTATTGTCATTGTTACAACATGGGTTGAATATATTGTGACAACAAAATTGGACGTGGCACTCCAGCACCACATTTTACAGTGAGGATAAAGAAAACAAAGAGATAAAGGAACAAAGAAGATGTTTGTACTGTCCTTGATTGCATAGGCTTTGTTTTCCTCCGGAGGGGGTGAGGGACAGACAGAGATGGTCGGATCCAACTAGAAGTTTGATCTTACTGTACACACGGTCCAGTGTTTTTCCCCCTAATTGCTCAGTCCACGTATTGAATGAATTTGGGAAGTACAGTCCTTAAACATGCCCGCTTAAAGTCGCCGACGACGATAAAAAAACGATAAAGGGGCAGTATGTGGGTTTTTTTGGGCATTTAGTGGTAAAACAAAATTTCATTGAACAAACAACATTTACATAAAAAGCAAAAATTCATTAATTATCATATGGACGTGGATTTTTTTAAATCTAAGTACCGGTACTCGTTTTCAGTTGCACTACAAAATAGTGACATCTTGTGATCAGATAAAACATGCTGTTCCTTTAAAATTTATATTTATATTCATATTTTAAAAAAGAAAACATTTCTTTCCTGAACAGACTTCAAGGAGGCCTTCGGTCTCTTTGACAGAATTGGTGACAGCCAGGTGGCCTACAACCAGGTGGCCGACATCATGCGCGCTCTGGGCCAGAACCCCACCAACAAGGATGTCGTCAAAATCCTTGGCAACCCTAGCGCAGAGGGTAAGAACCTCGGCCATTCGTGATTGGACGATACCCCTAAAACAAACACTGTCACCTGCAGACATGGCCAACAAGAGAATCAACTTTGACACCTTCTTGCCCATGCTGAAACAAGTGGACGCTCTGCCCAAGGGAACCTACGACGACTACGTTGAGGGCCTGCGCGTCTTCGACAAGGAAGGCAACGGCACCGTCATGGGCGCTGAGCTCCGCATTGTGTTGTCCACCCTGGGTGAGTTCCACTCCAGAATCGCGTTAATGGCCCATGGAGAAGGACAGATTTTTCTCATATCTACATCCGGGTTCTGAGACTAGACAAGTGAAAAACAAACGCTACAGCACAGCATTTCCATTATGCTTTTTATTAAAATAAAAGGAGTGCTGATTCTGTGCTATGCAGAGACTTAAATCTTGACTGGATAACATCCAGAACATCATGCTCATCCATAATACACAACCATAATAAATAAAATAAACTGAAATAATAAAATAAAAATAACTGTTAGAATACATAAATGAATGAATGAATTGCATTGATTTTATATGATTAGGTATTACGTCATATATATATATATATATATATATATATATATATATATGTGTTCATATATATGGCAGTATTTATCTATTTATGATTAGTCCTCCATATATTTGACATTTTTGAAAAAGTAGTCGAGCATGGCTCAAAAGTCTCACACAATAAAGACTATTGATGCAGTGACACATTTGGATATTCTACAACCCAACAGGAGAGAAGATGAGCGAGCCCGAGATTGACGCCCTCATGGCCGGACAGGAGGATGAGAACGGCAGTGTTCACTATGAGGGTATGTTTTCCGGGATGATGCATTGCAGGCGACATCATTTTTTGCTTTCTTAAGAACAGCGCATCCTAGCGCAACATTATTTTACTTTCGGCATCTTGTGTGCGGGGCAAGTATCAAATATGTTTGATGATTTTGGGGCTTAGTCTCCAAAATCCTCAAGTGTGCACGGTGCCAAGGAAAACTGCAAGCTTCTCTTTTGCACAACACATGCACTGGAAATACAAAACACAGCGATCACTGAAAACATTGATGACGCCCTTCTAGAGGATAATTTAGTCAATGTTTTTGCCAACAATATTCATACAATACAAACAGGAGGTATGAACGGTACTTTACTCAATATTTACCAAAAACTCTTGATATTTCCACTTTTTCACCCCCAAAGTCGTGAATGTGTGCAACTAAATTTAAGGGCATTAGAAGTTTTTCACCAAAATCGCTACAGTTATCTTTCTCATTTACAGTGAAACTTACGCGTGTAAAATTTGCAATGCATGTCATCAAAAGCGTATTGGCTTTAATATTTTTTCATCATACTGAGGCGAGTCAGACTCCCGTTTCGTTCAACTATCCAACGTGCTTATTAGATGTCGCCATGGTACTTTGCAAACTTTGCAAGTAGTTTTAGTTTTTATTTGCCGTATGAGGGCTAAAATGCTCCAAACTTTAGAAGTTTTGGTACGTATACTCGATGTTGACGCCGCCATTTCTGCATGTTTATTTTACCATTAAAGACGGAGACGTTATTGCGCCTGAGCAGAGATTATATTCATTTAGAGATGCCTCACTCTGTGGGTGACAATAGTCAACGACGAAATTCATTCTTCTATGATCGATTTTTTTCCAACAACGACCACCAATCATGGCAGCTCTAGAAATAATTGCTGTTGTAAGTATTTGTGCTCGTTATAATGGTTTATCCATCCAGCAATTGCATATAGCACCGCTAATGCTGTCATTATCGGATAGCATTAGCAGCTTGGATCACTAAGGTCCCTTGGGTCGTTGCTGAAGCTGCTAACATTGAAGACTAGCATTGATTTTTGCCAACAACGTCCACTAATCATCACAGCTCTAGAAATAATTGTTCTTGTCAGCATTTCTGCTAGTTATAATGGTTTATGTATCCAGCAATAGCAGAGGGCACCTCTAATGCTGTCATTATCGGCTAGCATTAGCAACTAGCATCACTAAGGCCCCTTGGGTCGTTGATGAAGCTGCTAGCATTGAAGACTAGCATCAGATGCCTTTTTTTATTTAATATTTTTTCCAAGTAGGCCCCATGGAAATAAATGTCCCAAAAATTACAAGTTATCCCTTAAAATCTTTTCCCAAAAATGTGAAAGACTGTACAAAATTCTGAACTTTCTTACTCTGGCTTGTGTCACCATTGCAGCCTCAGTCAGCTCATGTGTTCTGCCCCTAACAGCTCTGCTAAAAATACAATCTAAGTAGATAGGCACGGTGAAAAATGAAGAATATGGGCTCTTTGAGCTCAGTTGGACATTGTTAACACATTCTTAAATCGTGAAAATATTCAACTTTCGACTTTTGAATAACTCCTTAAACAACCCACCAAAAGTGCCAGTACCCAACAAATATTCTCCTTGCTGATGCCGTTTTCTGGCCGAAATCATCATTGCTGCTCGTATGGCGCACGCATCTACGTGCCTCTCTTTGACGTGCTCAAATAAACTCTTGTTTTCACATCTTTTTAGGGGTTTAGGTTGGCATTTGGACCTCTTTTCAAACAGTCCTTTCTTACTTTCACCATTTTCATCCTAGAATAAAAGTAAACCACGAGCACGTGCGTGAAATCACTCTCCTATGATAAAAGGAGAAAGGCGCTGTGAAAAAAAATAATATAGAGGCTCTTTGAACTCAATGGGCATTGCTACCATATACTTAATAGAGAAAATATTTGAAACTTTATAAGGACACCTCAAACTACGCAACCCACTTTTAATACAATAATAAATAAATAAAATAATCATAAGAGGTTTTTCTTTAACCCGGACACGATATTTTAACCCTTGAATCTCACCTTCACGTTGTATTTGCAGCTTTCGTCAAGCACATCATGTCCGTGTAAAGCACAAGCAGGAGCGTGTTCGGGACGTCGAACACTGTTAGGAAGACCAACATGAAAAGACAAGGACTTTTATTCGAGGGAGCCCATCTTGTTTCTTTTGTTTTCCTTTCTGTTTCAAACCTCCTCTCTCGGGACATCCCTTTCCCCACCGTAGTCCACATCACTCGCATCCCACCGGGGGCGCGTCCCCACTTGCCGTGTGAGGTGAGGAAACGGGGGACGAGGGGGAGGCCGCTCATCAAGTGAGGGCCGACCCCTTCCCATCCCACCGCCACCTCATTCAGTTTAACCATCACTGGCCCAGCGGAGCCAAAGGTCCTGGAGAACGGCAGTGGACTGACCGCCAAATTCCCCAAGCTCCCTGAAAAAGAAAAACGTTATTTATATTCGTTCTGTTCAATGCAGAATAAACTTTTCCAAAGTACATCCCAGCTCAGTCTCTTTTTGGATTTTCCGTTAACACATAGCGAGCGTGAAATACAGTAGACCCTAGAATACAGCGTATTCTCACTTTTTGTGGGATAAGATGTTTTTTTTAGCGAGGGTTTGTATGGGTGTTTGAAATCATTGAAAATATTTACATTTTAATCTTGTTTTTCAAGGTTTGAAAAGTGCTTGAATTTTAGATGAAGAGCTTGTAAATGCTTGAAATTGTTGCCATGTTTCTTAGGTTAGGTGTTTACATAAGAGTTTTCACCTTATTTTATGGTTCCAAAAAAAGGATTGGGTCTAGAGTTACATGCTAGAAACTAAGCTTTAGGCTTCTTATTAGCGTATTAAACTGAATGTACTGTATGGTTTGAAATAGGGTTGGGCCGAGTGTTATAGCTAGGGTTAGGTGTAGGTCTAGGGTTGAGAACTAGTGTTTGAGCTGCATATTAGGGTTCTAAACTGAAGGTAGGGTTCCAAAATAAGATCTGGGACGAGGTTAGGGTTTGAAACTATAGGTTTAGGCTCTTGTTCTTCTGATCGGCACTGGATTTCTTCAGAAAATTGGCATTGAAAGTCCCTGAAAGGTGCTTGAATTTGTTCATTAAAAAGCACACGAACTGTTTACAGATTGTCCCCACTTTACAGTATCAACAACAAATTATTTTGCATGCTCAAAAACCCCAAATTTGCAGTGTTTGTGCGAAGAGGGACACCTCTAAAACGTCTGTCTGCTATTTCTTAATGTCATGTAAAATGCTGCTATGCCATTTGTTTGCGTTATGGCATTATGAAAATGTTGATACACATTTGGCTGAACAACCTCCCACAATCCCTTTCTCCTTATTCAATTCAGAACCTCGTCTGCTATCTCAAGCCGCAAATACAATACTGCATTTTTTGTACTGCATTTATTCGCTATGGTTCTCTAAGTTTGCAGTAATGCCACAGGGAGAAGCAAGAATATGATCACCATCGAAACGAAGCTCACGTTTATCAAGAAATACGAAAGCTACCCTCGCTAAGTTGCATGACCGTAACCAATCAAAAATCTGGACTATTATTCGAAAAAATTAAAGCAATAAAATGTTCAAAGGGAATGACAATCCTGACAAATAGAAGGTTTAAAATCAATTTCCTTCTTAATCCTTTTCTCTCCTCATCCACCCACTACTCCACTTGACCAGCTTGTGTCACGTCACATCAAAGGTAAATAAAATGTCATTTTTCCTTTGCATGCACTCCATTTTTACATGCAAAACACGCTCTGTCTCCAGAATATTAAAAAAGAAAAAAAAATACATTTTATTTTGTGTGTTTTCAAATTGTGTGATTTGCTTCAATTTTATTGTTTTATTGTTCTATATTAAATGCCATTTTTATGTGTGTAGTATATTTGTATTTATTATTTGAACGTTTTTGGTAAATATTTGCCAGTTTTATGTATACAGTGTATCTGTTAATTTTATATGAGCGTTTTTTTTGTTTGTTTTTTTTTTGCCACTTTCGTGGATATAGTGTACTACTCATAATTTTCACTTAGGCATTTGTGCAATTGACAAACATATCTACCTGTAATATTCGTGTTAAATGTGTGTCTTGTCAATTTTTGGGTGGGGAATGGGGGTTGGGAGGTGGGTTTTCGCCTAATGGGGGTCTCGCCCACGTACTAAATTAGTTTGGAACAGCCACTGCTTGGCAGATATGTCATCATAGGTTTCCATCCTCCGCGATACGATAATTTCACTTTGAGGTCTCCACTTTAGAACGGATTAATGTATTCGGTTTGGGGTTTTTACTTTAAATGGAATCGCTCATCTATGAAAAATGTTAGGAATAGTTTGATTCCTGTAAGAGGGAAAGTCATTTTGTTATATTCATATCGTTTTCTTTCATATGAAATCCTGTTGCTATGTTGATTTCTGACCGGTGATTGGCTAACGAGCAGTGCAAGGTTTACCCCCAAAACCCTAAATTATTTTTTAAATGACATCTTTGAATATTTCATAGGTGGCGAAGAGAAAGATTAAGCAAGTGTATGAAGAAGTTTTGATGACTGGGGTTAACGAAATTGAAACGTTCCTATAAGTCACTGTAAAACAATCAGAATATACAGAAGAAAGAATGGCGACTACTAGTGGTAAGTAAAGTAACAACTTAAAACTATAATAATAATTATTATTGTTGTTATTAAATATTGTCATTGTTATTATTACTATTATTATTATCAATATTATTATCATCTACGTGCTAATTTGTGGCGTTATGATTAACTGGCCACGCTATAATGTCACACCGCATTAAACCGCGAGAGGTCCCTGTCTAGTCGAAAACCCAAGCTCTGTCCGTTTGTGTCATAAGAAAAACAATGGCGACTCCAAGAGAGTAAAGCAAAATCACGGCACGACAGAAACCCCACTCTGTAGATTTTCAAATTTCGGAATTTGTTCTACGCTAAAATTAGGAAAGTCACATGGATTGTACAATAATTTAGATTCCACAATCATTAAATAAAATAAGAAATAAACAAAACACGTGAAACAACTATTTCATATGTATATCTCGGCTAAAATTTGGACAAGGATAAAATAATTGAATGGTCTTCATTTTCGTTGATAACTACGCGGTGGACATTGTTTAAAGCGAGATGTAATAAATACATTTAATTAGATACGTAAAAGAGACAAATGATATTTCAAAAAAGTGGAAGGATAAATAGGTAACAAGGTCTGTACTAAGACACATGTTATATTTCTTAACAGTATATTTGTTTTTAAACAGATTGGTTGTGAAACGTTCACAATTAAAACAACATAATAATAATAATAATAATTTCCTTGTATTGTCATTCTGTGTAACAATGTACACAGAACGAAATGTCGATTGCACCTGACCCGTTGTAGCGAGCCGATGCAGCCGCAGCCAACAGAGGGCGCCGCCGACCACTTTTTAAGTCTTAGGAATGACTCGGCCGAGGCGCGAACCACCGACCTCCCAGTCTCTAAGCGGGCGCCTTACCATCTAGGCTACTGAGCTGGTACATAATACATTAAGTCCTCGTTTTAACCAGTAATTTTGAGATTCAGTTTTGTAATATTACTGTATATTTGTAGTACTGTATTATATATGTAGCCTTTTTCGTAGTATTACTGTAGTTCCATTTTTGTAGTATTTGTCGTGTTTTGTTGTATTTACCCTCGTAGGTTTTTGGTATTATATCTGTAGTTTTTTGTAGGACTATTATAGTACAATATGGGGTCGATTCTTCAAATAAGTTATAATACACGGGAACAAGTTTTATATTTTTATTTTAAGCTCCTTTCTCATGAGTTTTTTTTGGTTTGAACAAATTTATTGACACTAATAACAGAAAAACAATCATGACAATCTCAACAGCAATTAAGCACATTCACAATATTATATTTCAATATGACTTTTTTAACAGCAAGCACAATGTGAGGTTTGAACAACCCTTCTCGAAAATCTTAATAGCAATCAAGCATATTCACAATTTCATTATATAACATCTTTGTTAGTGTCAATAGATCCGTCCAGGCCAAAGTCGATTATTTTTGGTCTGTGGTTTGAACAAATTTATTGACACTAAAAACAGAAAACAATCATGACAATCTCAACAGCAATTAAGCACATTCACAATATTATATTCCAATATTACGTTTTTAACAGCAAACACAAAGTGAGGTTTGAACAAACCTTCTCGAAAATCTTATTAGCAATCAAGCATATTCACAATTTCATTATATAACATCTTTGTTAGTGTCAATAGATCCGTCCAGGCCAAAGTCGATTGTCCTCGGTCTGAACAAATCCACCGACACCAACAGCCGCAAAACAAACACGACAATCTCAACAGCCATCAAGCATATTCACAATTTTTTTATATCTGACAATATGACGTGACGATATGACGTTTTAACATTTTTTCCTGACATTTTCAACATCAATTAAACAATTTCAGAGTTATTTTCTTTTAACAGTAGTTAACCAGCGTGTAAAAGGCAATACTATTGTGCAAGGGCATAGCTCTGCCATCCCACCCTCCCAAGCAGCATTCTTCCAGTCCTCTGTGTGGGTCCTCTCCCTTCTTCGTGGGTCCTCTCCCTTCTGGGTTCCACAACCCAGGCCGTTGCTGCCGGTGTTGTGCCCAAATCCGACTCCTCTGCAGATTCCTCCCCCCCTCGCGTGAACGCGCATTCTGCTATTCTGCTGCGCTTCAAACAAAAGCGATCATATTCTATATAAAACGCTTATTAAAACAATAAAGCGAGCTAATTATAACAATTGGGAGATCCTAGTCTATATAACGCGTTTATTTAAACAATAAAGCGCGATATAACGCGTTTATTTAAACAATAAAGCGCGAAGCGCGATCGTATTCTACAAATTGCGTTTGTTAACGCGGATGCAAAAGTCACCAATGTCAATGTACGCTATGATTTCCGCGATCACAACTAATTGTACACAAATAATATTTATTTGATTTACTATAATATCCGTATGTAATGTCTTTTTTATTGTGAATGAAACCCTGGTTGCATTGGATCCCGCGGTGTAAACAAATAGTTTTTTTTTTCCATTTAAAATCGGACTTCCTTGCCTATACTGTTTGCAAAATAAGACACGCTTTAAACCTTATTATACTCTTTGGTTTTGGGATCCAACTACAGAGGAATACCTCCACTATGCGATGTGTTACTGAATAGGTGTTCGACCAATCTAGTTCGTTTTTATTACTACTATTAATAATAATAATAGTAGTATTATGAAAAACGTCTGAAAGTTTTCAAATTCACTGTGCTGGCATATTGATGCCACAGAAGGTTACTCTACAACAGGGGTCGGGAACCTTTTTGACTCAAAGAGCCATAAATGCAAAAAATATTAATTTTATTTTGGGAAAGAGCCACACCATAAATTATGAGACAAATTTACTAAATTGCTAAACCGGCGCCCCAGACAAAAGCTTAGTCTTCAGCACATTTATTTTTGATGATTTGATAAAAATTATGAAAAGAGAATAATGCCAGAGCCCCTGTCCCAAATTCAACAAACAGACCACTTTAAACTTGTCTCTTTCTTGCAATTACTCAAGATCGGTTAAACTCCTTTTGACCTTTTTTCCATACATATTGGTTTCAAAACCAGATGCAAGCATTTATTTTGTAAAAACGTCACACATTCTGAGAATAGGGAGCCTTATGTGCTTACCTTTGGCGAGAGATGGGAGGGAATGCTTGTACTTTTTGCATAGCTCCACCCATCCCTCCCACTCACCCAATCAAATGACTAAGTTCTCTTCCGGTGTTTTGGCGTATTTACAGTTCTGTGGATTCATCATAAAGTATCTGAACACTGAACACAGATTATATAGTGAACTTTTAAATAAAGGATTCTTTAGCTTTGTACAGCCAAAACGAGTTTTTTTCCCCCTTTTTTTGTGTGACACCTTGACTGTAAACTGTAGTGAAAAACGTGCCCTATATATACTGCGAAGTGTTACCTTCGCATTTAGCTTTGGTTTGGCTATACGTGTGCCTGAATAGGATAGACAACTCCGGTTTTGAACAAGATGGAGAAATTTTGCATGCAATCAAATTGGTCTCTGAGCCACAGATACTCATAGAAAGAGCCATATATGGCTCGCGAGCCATACGTTCCCGACCCCTGCTCTACAAGGTACAAGTCTGTATCTCCAACAGAGTCTATTTTAGCAGGGGGGGGGAGGATTTGGGCAGGCTCCCCCCCCCCTGCTAACTCCTGAATAAAAACTCCAAACGACCCCAAATTCACTGTGCTGACTTATTAATGCCACAGAAGGTTACTCTAGATTCTAGACAGACTTCTAGAGTCTAGAAGTTACAAGTCTGTATCTCCAACAGAGTCTGTTTTAGCAGGGGGGGGGGGAGGATTTGGGCAGGCAAAATCCCCCCCCCCTGCTAACTCCTGAATAAAAACTCCAAGTGACCCCAAATTCACTGTGCTGACTTATTAATGCCACAGAAGGTTACTCTAGAAGTTACAAGTCTGTATCTCCAACAGAGTCTGTTTTAGCGGGGGGGGGGGGGGATTTGGGCAGGCAAAATCCTCCCCCCCCCTGCTAACTCCTGAATAAAAACTCCAAGTGACCCCAAATTCACTGTGCTGACTTATTAATGCCACAGAAGGTTACTCTAGAAGTTACAAGTCTGTATCTCCAACAGAGTCTGTTTTAGCAGGGGGGGGAGGATTTGGGCAGGCATTTTGCCTGTCGTTGTGTTTTTGTTCTCATCAATTCCAGCTGCTGATAATGGCCCAATTGCCTCCATTTGCAACAAGGCCATGATTGGAGCTGGGCCCTTTTAAAAAGAAGATTTATAGAGGAGTGTGGAAAAGGGCTGTGAAAATTACGGTTTGAGACACTTCTGTTTTGCTACAATTTTTATCAACATTCTGTGCTCTTCCAAGCAAAATATTCATCCGCGAAACGTAGTCCTGGCCCAGTTAAGTGTTATACCTGTGATATTATTCTCATCACGACCCACGCCTTACCTATTGCGCCAAACATATTTTAATTTGTGAAATATTTCAATAGATATGAATACATCTTAAGTTAACTCTGAGGTGAAAAAATGTTGAAAGGTAACTAATTTGAAAGTAATTTCAGGCTGATTTGAATAACAGGTCAATTCTGACCTGCTAACACAATTTTTTTTTTAAGTTTTCTAAAAAATTACAAGGATTGGTTCAAAGATTCCAAGTACAATATAACAACTTTATAGTCAATAAATTGTCTATTTAATGCAAACAGCATTAAAACTAGATTTACCCATTTTTAAATGCTTATTTTTTTGTACTTTCTATATTGCTTGTTATGTCCTCATAATAAAACCACGCACATCAAAACTATGGCACTTGGTTATTTTTAAATTTGATGCACAAAAAAAAGGCAAACGAACAATAGGGCTTGGCCAAAACGGTTGCTTGGAAGAGCACAGAATGTTGATAAAAATTGTAGCAAAACAGAAGTGTCTCAAACCGTAATTTTCACAGCCCTTTTCCACATTCCTCTATAAATCTTCTTTTTAAAAGGGCCCAGCTCCAATCATGGCCTTGTTGCAAATGGAGGCAATTGGGCCATTATCAGCAGCAGGAATTGATGAGAACAAAAACACAACAACAGGCATTTTGCCTGCCCAAATCCCCCCCCCCCCCCTGCTAAAACAGACTCTGTTGGAGATACAGAGTTGTAACTTAGAGTAACCTTCTGTGGCATTAATAAGTCAGCACAGTGAATTTGGGGTCACTTGGAGTTTTTATTCAGGAGTTAGCAGGGGGGGGGGGATTTTGCCTGCCCAAATCCTCCCTCCCCTGCTAAAACAGACTCTGTTGGAGATACAGACTTGTAATTTCTAGAGTAACCTTCTGTGGCATTAATAAGTCAGCACAGTGAATTTGGGGTCGTTTGGAGTTTTTATTCAGGAGTTAGCAGGGGGGGGGGGGATTTTGCCTGCCCAAATCCTCCCTCCCCTGCTAAAACAGACTCTGTTGGAGATACAGACTTGTAACTTCTAGAGTAACCTCCTGTGGCATTAATAAGTCAGCACAGTGAATTTGGGGTCACTTGGAGTTTTTATTCAGGAGTTAGCAGGGGGGGGGGGATTTTGCCTGCCCAAATCCTCCCTCCCCTGCTAAAACAGACTCTGTTGGAGATACAGACTTGTAATTTCTAGAGTAACCTTCTGTGGCATTAATAAGTCAGCACAGTGAATTTGGGGTCGTTTGGAGTTTTTATTCAGGAGTTAGCAGGGGGGGGGGGGATTTTGCCTGCCCAAATCCTCCCTCCCCTGCTAAAACAGACTCTGTTGGAGATACAGACTTGTAACTTCTAGAGTAACCTCCTGTGGCATTAATAAGTCAGCACAGTGAATTTGGGGTCACTTGGAGTTTTTATTCAGGAGTTAGCAGGGGGGGGGGGATTTTGCCTGCCCAAATCCTCCCTCCCCTGCTAAAACAGACTCTGTTGGAGATACAGACTTGTAACTTCTAGAGTAACCTTCTGTGGCATTAATAAGTCAGCACAGTGAATTTGGGGTCGTTTGGAGTTTTTATTCAGGAGTTAGCAGGGGGGGGGGGATTTTGCCTGCCCAAATCCTCCCTCCCCTGCTAAAACAGACTCTGTTGGAGATACAGACTTGTAACTTCTAGAGTAACCTTCTGTGGCATTAATAAGTCAGCACAGTGAATTTGGGGTCACTTGGAGTTTTTATTCAGGAGTTAGCAGGGGGGGGGGATTTTGCCTGCCCAAATCCTCCCTCCCCTGCTAAAACAGACTCTGTTGGAAATACAGACTTGTAACTTCTAGAGTAACCTTCTGTGGCATTAATAAGTCAGCACAGTGAATTTGGGGTCGTTTGGAGTTTTTATTCAGGAGTTAGCAGGGGGGGGGAGGATTTTTTCTGCCCAAATCCTCCCCCCCCCCTGCTAAAACAGACTCTGTTGGAGATACAGACTTGTAACTTCTAGAGTAACCTTCTGTGGCATTAATAAGTCAGCACAGTGAATTTGGGGTCACTTGGAGTTTTTATTCAGGAGTTAGCAGGGGGGGGAGGATTTTGCCTGCCCAAATCCTCCCCCCCCCCCCCCTGCTAAAACAGACTCTGTCGGAGATACAGACTTGTAACTTCTAGAGTAACCTTCTGTGGCATTAATAAGTCAGCACAGTGAATTTGGGGTCGTTTGGAGTTTTTATTCAGGAGTTAGCAGGGGGGGGGGGGATTTTGCCTGCCCAAATCCTCCCTCCCCTGCTAAAACAGACTCTGTTGGAGATACAGACTTGTAACTTCTAGAGTAACCTCCTGTGGCATTAATAAGTCAGCACAGTGAATTTGGGGTCACTTGGAGTTTTTATTCAGGAGTTAGCAGGGGGGGGGGGATTTTGCCTGCCCAAATCCTCCCTCCCCTGCTAAAACAGACTCTGTTGGAGATACAGACTTGTAATTTCTAGAGTAACCTTCTGTGGCATTAATAAGTCAGCACAGTGAATTTGGGGTCGTTTGGAGTTTTTATTCAGGAGTTAGCAGGGGGGGGGGGGATTTTGCCTGCCCAAATCCTCCCTCCCCTGCTAAAACAGACTCTGTTGGAGATACAGACTTGTAACTTCTAGAGTAACCTCCTGTGGCATTAATAAGTCAGCACAGTGAATTTGGGGTCACTTGGAGTTTTTATTCAGGAGTTAGCAGGGGGGGGGGGGATTTTGCCTGCCCAAATCCTCCCTCCCCTGCTAAAACAGACTCTGTTGGAGATACAGACTTGTAACTTCTAGAGTAACCTTCTGTGGCATTAATAAGTCAGCACAGTGAATTTGGGGTCGTTTGGAGTTTTTATTCAGGAGTTAGCAGGGGGGGGGGGATTTTGCCTGCCCAAATCCTCCCTCCCCTGCTAAAACAGACTCTGTTGGAGATACAGACTTGTAACTTCTAGAGTAACCTTCTGTGGCATTAATAAGTCAGCACAGTGAATTTGGGGTCACTTGGAGTTTTTATTCAGGAGTTAGCAGGGGGGGGGGGATTTTGCCTGCCCAAATCCTCCCTCCCCTGCTAAAACAGACTCTGTTGGAAATACAGACTTGTAACTTCTAGAGTAACCTTCTGTGGCATTAATAAGTCAGCACAGTGAATTTGGGGTCGTTTGGAGTTTTTATCCAGGAGTTAGCAGGGGGGGGGAGGATTTTTTCTGCCCAAATCCTCCCCCCCCCCTGCTAAAACAGACTCTGTTGGAGATACAGACTTGTAACTTCTAGAGTAACCTTCTGTGGCATTAATAAGTCAGCACAGTGAATTTGGGGTCACTTGGAGTTTTTATTCAGGAGTTAGCAGGGGGGGGAGGATTTTGCCTGCCCAAATCCTCCCCCCCCCCCCCTGCTAAAACAGACTCTGTCGGAGATACAGACTTGTAACTTCTAGAGTAACCTTCTGTGGCATTAATAAGTCAGCACAGTGAATTTGGGGTCGTTTGGAGTTATTATTCAGGAGTTAGCAGGGGGGGGGAGCCTGCCCAAATCCTCCCCCCCCTGCTAAAACAGACTCTGTTGGAGATACAGACTTGTACCTTGTAGAGTAACCTTCTGTGGCATCAATATGTCAGCACAGTGAATTTGAAAACTTTCAGACGTTTTTCATTATACTACAATTATTATTATTAATAGTAGTAATAAAAACGAACTAGATTGGTCGAACACCTATTCAGTAACACATCGCATAGTGGAGGTATTCCTCTGTAGTTGGATCCCAAAACCAAAGAGTATAATAAGGTTTAAAGCGTGTCTTATTTTGCAAACAGTATAGGCAGGGAAGTCCAATTTTAAATGGAAAAAAAAAACTATTTGTTTACACCGCGGGATCCAATGCAACCAGGGTTTCATTCACAATAAAAAAGACATTACATACGGATATTATAGTAAATCAAATAAATATTATTTGTGTACAATTAGTTGTGATCGCGGAAATCATAGCGTACATTGACATTGGTGACTTTTGCATCCGCGTTAACAAACGCAATTTGTAGAATACGATCGCGCTTCGCGCTTTGTTTAAATAAACGCGTTATATCACGCTTTATTGTTTAAATAAACGCGTTATATAGACTAGGATCTCCCAATTGTTATAATTAGCTCGCTTTATTGTTTTAATAAGCGTTTTATATAGAATATGATCGCTTTTGTTGGAAGCGCAGCAGAATAGCAGAATGCGCGTTCACGCGAGGGGGGGAGGAATCTGCAGAGGAGTCGGATTTGGGCACAACACCTGTTGGAGGAATCTGCAGAGGAGTCGGATTTGGGCACAACACCTGGACTCCCACAGTGTAGCTCCGGCTCCCCCCTCCGGGTGGGTGCAGACGAGTCTTCTTTATGGCTGCGTCCTAGGCCCGCCGCATGGTATCTGCAGCCATTTGGAGCACAGCCACGGGGGGGATCTGCCTGCACCTCCATACCAGCAGGTTTCTGGAGGTCCAGATGGCGTCCTTGATGGCGGCGAGAGTGAGCCAGTCCCTGGCAAAGTCGTTCCGAGGCCTCCTCGACCGACTCACCCCGTAAAGCACGTACTGTGCATCAGGGACCTCCCCTGCTGGCAAGTCCGGGAACTTTCCTAGTTGGTCGGCCATTGTCCACAAGACCTGGGCAGCGCTGCACTCACAAAAAAGGTGCCTCACCGACTCCTGGGCGCCACAGCCAGGTCGAGGGCACGAGGGCATGAGTTTGAAATCGGTATTTTATTCATTTAAATACATCAAATACTTGATTCTAGACACAAAAAAATACAAAATGCAAAGTACGTTGCCTGACAAAGATCCTTTAATGTGTCACAAAAACAAAGAACGTAAAACCATCGCCACAAAGTTCATTTTTCAACAAAATGTAAAGTCACAAGTGATGCAATATGTGTTGTAGGATGGAATTCTCAATTTGTTTGAAAAATATCGTTTTTTCACAGTAATTTGAAATCTGTTATCGGTTTGGTTTGAACAATTTTATTGACACTATTAACGGCAAATAAACAATGTGAGGTTTGAACAATTTTTCTCGACAATTTTAACAGCAATTAAGCATATTCACAATTTTGTTATATCTGACATACTGTCACACAGTCTTGCCAATCAATGGCGAAAAACAACGGCGACCAGATGATGAAGGTGCTTTATCTGAGTCAGATCAGTAGGCTCTTGCTACTGGTAACCATGGAAACCAGTGTATTTGTGTCATGTTGGGGAGCAAACCCCCACCCAGAAAAAAAGTCCTGGAAAGGGAATCGGTGCCACAGGGAGTGGTACCCCAACGACACTGTGGGTCAGGGGTCTCAAACTCGCGGCCCCCTAGGATGATAGTTTGAAGCTCCCGCCTTAATATGAAAGTTATAAGGACAGTGTGTATTATTTTCCCACTGGATGTTGCCATGTGCTGTGGTGCCACCGAAAACGGGTGCTCGAAGCACAACGGACGAAGACAAAATGCAGACGCAAAGTGACCAAAACACACGATAATGCTTTTGAAAAGAAGAAAAAGAAAAAAAGAAAAGCGAAATACAGGAAGAAAGGAAGGACAAAAAAGTCAAGTTATATTTATTTGTATAGCCCTTAATCACAAAGTGTCTCAAAGGGCTGCACAGATCAAAGACTATTGCAAACTCCAGATTATTATGACGCCATCCCCTGATCTAAAACCTACATGAGGGCAAATAATACACAGATATTTTCAACATAAAATATAGGTTATTCATATGCTATAGAATAGTACTGTGTTATAAATGAAAACGTGACGAAAAGTAAAACGCAAGAAAAGGGAAGAGAAAATGGAAAAAATAAAAAACAGAAAAATTAAAAACAGAAAAACGAGAGAACATTTCACTTTTTTTGTCTTATTATTTTTCTATTTCCTTTTTTTCCTTACTTTTTTCCAGTTTCCATTTTTGGCTTTATTTTCCCTGACTTTTCTTTTTATTCTTGTTTTCTGTTTTTGACCATTTTTCATATTACTTCTTCCCTATTCTGTATTTCTCCCCAAAAAAAACTTCTTTTTTTTGGGGTGGGGGATGTGCCGGGGGACAAAGACCAGGTAAAAATTGGAAGTAAAATGGTGCTTTTTGCTGCTTTCACTCTTCATGATTTGTAGTCTTCCTCGAACTGGTTTTTGGTTGCACTCCACATTACAGCGACATCTGGTGGATAAATACAAAACACTGCCCCTTTAAAAACAGCGGGGTGTCTTTATCAATGCTGGGTTTTTTTTTGAAAACCCCCATTTCGCCCGACCTTACCAGTTCTTAGCTTCAGCACTCTCCAACTGAATTGATTTTGAGACCCTGGACCGTGAACTAAGACAGAGTGATCACCTTGACCTACGATACGATCTTACGTTGTTTTCACTGGTTGAGTGTCTCGCCGTGAAGATGTTTGCACGAAGTCTCCTCCAAGTTTTTCTCTGCGATTTGAAACAAATTCCGCGGTCCGGTCCGATTTTGCGGTCGCTTGCAGCAAGGTAAACGATGAGCGAATCTACTTTTATGAATCCAATGCATTGGACGAGGCTCCACATCTAAGGCAAAGGTCAATTCATGACACAGATTATATAGCGCGTTCAATTGTATATGTTGTTGTTTGGAACCTGGTAAACGTTTTTTTTTCTTTTCTGACGTATTTGTTTTCACGACAACCTTTACACACTTTTTACGCAAGACTTTTTTATAGTCACTAAAACGATTTCATTATTATGGGTTGATTTATTCGTTCCGTTTTTCATTCAAGACTCAAACAAAACGGCCCAGCGATATGTAGGAATACTGTAACAAAATCAAATCGAGTGTCGATATTGAAAGAATACACGGAAACTAGCTTAACCTCCAAGAAGTGCAAAAATTCCAGCAGCTCAAATGACAAATTTGATTTAACGATTTCATATAAATGTTACCCCTGAGTTATTAAAACGTGTCGAGGGGCTTTTTAAATGGGCCTGCCAAACGAAAATGGTCAAAATATAATGACAATATGCATGCAATAGTAAATACTGTACTACTAAAAAAATGATTTCCGGTCTTAACTTCGTCCCCACTACTACTACAGAAATACTACCAAACTTAATATCAAACTTACGGTAATGCTAAAAACCGTGACCAAATATATTATTTTGTCCTTATTCTGGTACAAAAATACTATTACAGTCGTTCTGTGGTAGTATTACATAACTATTATAACAGAAATACTACAAAAATACAACTAAAGTTCATTCATTCATTCATTATCTACACCGCTTATCCTCAGTAGGGCCACGGGGGTGCTGGAGCCCATACCACCTATCTTCAGGCAGTGGGCAGGGAACACCCTGAGCTGATTGCCAGCCAGTAGCAGGGTACACAGAGAAAGGCAACTCACTCGCTCATTCACACCTAGGGACAATTTGGACCGGGAGGAAACCCACTGAAGCACAGGGAGAACATGCAAACTCCTCACAGGAAGGTTCGATCTCATGACCTCAGAAATGTGGCGCACATGTGCTAACCACTGCAGTGCTGTGCTGCCTTACAACTGAAGTAATATTTAAAAATACTAGTCAAGTCAAGTCATGTTTATTTTTATAGCTCTCAATCACAAAGAGTCTCAAAGGGCTGCACAGACCACAGATTATTGCAAACCACACAACCATACTATGACACCATCCCCTGATGTAAAACCTATATGAGGGCAAGGAAAAACTCAAAAACCTCAACATGAGGAAAATGAAGAAACCTTGAGAAGGGACTGCACATGAGGTAATCCCCCTTCCAGGATGACCAGGCTAAAATGGATGTTGCAATAGCAAATGATAAACGGCTATTGTCAACATAAAATATAGGTTACTCATATGCCATAGAATAGAAATGTGTTTTAAGCTTAGATTTAAACATTTCCACTGAGGTTGCAGATCGAATCTCAGGGGGAAGAGCATTCCACAGCACCGGGCCCGAATGGGATCACGAGTACACCAGAGTTTTCAGAGCGAAGGCTCCAGACCTGAACATAGGGGGAAATCATATCTGAAAGATATGAGGGAGCGAGTCTATGCCTGATTTTGTATACTACCAACAGAACCTTAAAATCACATCTTAAGCTAACAGGGAGCTTTCTTGTCTTAGTTAAAAGCCTCACTGCAGCATTTTGTACTAGCATTGTACAATAATTTAGATTCCACAATCATCAAATAAAATAAGAAATAAACAAAACACGCGAAACAACTATTTCATATGTATATCTCGGCTAAAATTTGGACAAGGATAAAATAATTGAATGGTCTTCATTTTCGTTGATAACAACGCGGTGGACATTGTTTAAAGCGAGATGTAATAAATACATTTAATTAGATACGTAAGAGACAAATGATATTTCAAAAAAGTGGAAGGATAAATAGATAACAAGGTCTGTACTAAGACACATGTTATATTTCTTAACAGTATGTTTGCTTTTAAACAGATTGGTTGTGAAACGTTCACAATTAAAACCACATAATACATTAAGTCCTCGTTTTAACCAGTATTTTTGAGATTCAGTTTTGTAATATTGCTCTAGTTGTATATTTGTAGTACTGTTTTATATATGTAGCCTTTTTCATAGTATTACTGTAGTTCTATTTTTGTAGTATTTGTCGTGTTTTGTTGTATTTACCCTCGTAGGTTTTTGGTATTATATCCAGTTTTTTGTAGGACTACTGTAGTACAATATGGGGTCGATTCTTCAAATAAGTGATAATACACGGAAACAAGTTTTATATTTTTATTTTAAGCTCCTTTCTCGTGAGTTTGAAATCAGTATTTTTTACCAACATTTTTAATCATAGTTAAGCATTTCCTGTCCTTAATTAAGGAAAGGAGTTTTTAAATGCCATAATTTTGGGGTTTGGGGTGCTTGAGTACCCCCCAAAATGGGCTGGTTACGCCCATGTTTAGAGGTAAAGCCCCCCAAATTCTATTTTCTCTGCTTATTCTATCCAAACTCAGCAGCAGAAATTTCGGAAACTGACCAATGCGCATGCAAAACCTACGCTAATTTACATTGTTTTGTTCATATTGACCGGAGAATTGTGTTGAATTCAATTGTTTTTACTTCAAGCTACAGTATATATTATTCAGCCCCTTTATGAGGATTAAAAAAAAAACTTCATTAAATAATACTGATTTTAATAATGGGCAAAAACACATGAACATGAATTATATGTTCATTCATTTTTTAGAATACTTGTAGGTCAATAAATAAATCTTTATTTGACCTACAGTGCTGTGAAAAACTATTTGCCCCCTTCCTGATTTCTGTGTTTTTGCATATTTATCATCCATAATGTTTTCATATCATAAAACCAATTGTAATGTCATACAGAGACAACGCAAGAAAATATTTAATGCAGTTTTGAAATATTGATTGCATTTTTTTAGGCACCCAAAAGACAATCGAAACATATCTGGTCCTATGTAGAAAAAGTAGATGCCCCCCGAACTTAATAGGGAGTTGGGCCACCTTTGTCAGCGATAACAGAAAGCAAACATATACCACAATTTGTAATGAGTACTTCTCGACGCTGAGAAGGAATTTTGGCCAACTCTTCTTTGCAAAAATGCTTCAAATCTGCCATAATGGAGAATTTCCTAGCATTAACTGACTCTTTAGGGTCACACCACAGCATCTCAATTGGATTTAAACCCAGACTTTGACTTGGCCACCACAGAAACTTCTTGGTTTTTTTTACCATTCAAAGTTGGACTAGCTGGTCTGTTTCGGGTCATTGTCCTGCTGTCCTCCAGGAGCATTTGGGTTTGATTGAATTAACCAGAATTCTTTATTCCGTAAACCACAGCAAGTTGTCCTGGTCCTGAGGCAGCAAAGCAGCCCTATACCGTCATACTGCCGCCTCGATGCTTTACTTTTGGCATCATGTTCTTTTCGTCAAACTCTGTGCCATTTTTACGCCAGATGACATGAACAATATCCATAAATTTCAATTTTTTACTCATCGCAAAATGTTTCACCAAATGATCAAAAAGATGCTTTTTTTGGCAACTGCGGATGACTCTTTGTGTGTGTGTGTTTTTTTTTTTTTTTAATGACAGCAGTGTTTTTGCCTAGGAACTGTCCAATGGACGCTATTTGTGGCCAGTGTCTTTCTTATAGTTGAGTCATGAACACAAACCTTAACTGAGGCCAGCAAGCCTTTGATGTTTTTCGAGGTTCCTTTTTAACCTCCTGGATGAGCCGTCGTCACATTCTTGGATTAATCTTTGGTAGTTGGCCACTCCTGGGAAGGTTTGCCACTATTCCCAGTTTTCTCCATTTGTAAATGATGGCTTCCACAGTGGTTCGTTGGAGCCCTACAGCCTTAGAATGGGCTATGTGACTTTTTACAGATTGATAGATTTCAATCACTTTTTTCTAATTTCTTCTGCAATTCCTTTGGATTGTGGCATGTCTATTTTTTTCTCGAGATTTTTTAGCCTACTTTACTTTGTCTAACAGATTAAATGGAAGTTATTTCTTGATTCAACACAAGTGGTGTCAATACATTTTAAAAATGGCCTGTGGAAATGAACTCAACTTTCCCAAAACTGTGGACAGTCGCGGTTTCTTTTTGATTAAACTAGTTGGGACAATTACTTTTTCACATAGGGCCAGATAGGGTTTTATTATATTTGTGCCTTGATAAAAGAAATCTTTATTTCAAAACTTCATATTGTATTTCTTTGTGTTGTCTCTGTGTGAATTTAAAATGAGCTTTCTGCTACTAAATATTTGCGAGTGATAAATATGCAAAAAACAAAGAATTCAGGAAGCGAGCAAAGACTTTTTGAGACAGCACTGTAACATGAGACTGACCTAGGGGGAACTGATATCTTGCCGCTACAGGTACCCAAAAAGATGAAAAGGACTGGAAAGAAAATGAGAAATGAAATGGTGAACCTTGGTCACTGTGAGTTTCCATAGTTATCTTTGTGCTTTTTAGCACTGGTTTTTGGTTGCACTGCACTAAACAGCTGCATTGAGTGATCAAAAAATACATGTTGTCCCTTAAAGTTAGGCAAAAACGTTAAATATGTATTTTAAATTTTTAAAAAAGGATTTAAAGCCGATAAAATCGTCAAGCTTGACAGGTACTTCACTTGAATGCGTGCGGGAGAAAATAGCTCCCTTTTTTTAATGATCATTCTTTGCAAAAAATGAAGGAAAACCACGCAATCATTTTGTATTGTATATCAAACAGGATAAAGTCGTGAAACATTCAAACTTGATTTTAAAATACTGTATTTTCACAGATTGCAGCACACTGAACCCCGTGAGGTCCATCATGCGGGCGTCTCCTCACGACCAGAAACATCGAAAGCAAAGACCTTAATGGACATCGGGACTCGTCGGATTTTCAACAAGGACCACGATCTCTTCAGGCAAAGCGTGCGTCGGTTTTACCAAGAGGAGGTGGTGCCCTATCACAAGGAGTGGGAAAAAGCGGGGCAGGTGAGTCGGGAAGTGTGGGAAAAGGCTGGAGAGCAAGGCCTGCTGGGAGTTCTGACACCAGAGGAATGTGGCGGCATTGGCGGGGACGTTCTTTCGGCAGCTGTCACCTGGGAGGAACAGTAAGAATAAAAGTATTGACATCTATTTACAGTGCTGTGACAAAGTATTTGCCCCCTTACTGATTTCAGTTATTTTTCTATATTTATTACATAGGTTTTACAAGATCAAGGCAATTTTAATATCACACAGAGACAACCCAAGGAAATACAATTTGCAGTTTTGAAATGTTGATTCAGTTTTTAAAGGCACAAAAAAAATCCAAACCTATCTGGCTTGATGTGAATCTAATAGCGAGTTGGCCCACCATTGACAGCAATAACAGAAATCAAAGGTTTACGATAATTTGTCTTTCACAACGCTGCGGATGAACTTTGGCTCACCCTTATTTGCAAAACCTTTTCAAATCCGCCATTTTGAATGGTTTTCTAACATGAACTGCCCATTTAAGAACACACCGCAGTATTTTAATTGAATTAATATCTGGATTTTTGGCTTGGCCAGGCCAGAACCTTAATTTTGTTTTGAGTTATTCAGAGGTGGACTTTCTGGTGGTATTCTGATCGTTGTCCTGCTGCATGATAATAATAATAATAATAATTTCCTTTGTATTGTCATGATCCAATAACATTTGAGTTTGAGGACACTAACTGAAGGCTTGACATTCTCATTCAGGATGTTCTGGTAAACAACAGAATTCATTATTTCATCAACCATAGCAAGTTGTCTTGGTCCTAAGGCAGCAAAGCACCCCCAGACCACCACACTGCCACCACAATGCTTTACTGTTGGCATCATGTTCTTTCTGTCAAACTGGTTGACAAAAGTGGCAAAAAGCACTGCTGTCACAAACGGACACAGTCGTCTCACATTTGCCAAAAAGTGTCTTGATTATCTTCAATTCTTTTAGAGAAACATTCTGACTCATGAGTCACAAATTAAACTTTTTGGAAGGTGTCCAGCCCATTGCATTTGGCGTAAATATGGCACAGCGTCTGACAAAAATAAACATGATGCCAACAATAAAGCAATGGTGGTGGCAGTGTGATGGTCTGGGTGTCCGCTTCTTTGGCGCCAACTGTCTCAGACTCTGATTGGCTCCCTGTCACTATTTAAACCCATGTCTATCTGTCACCTGTTGTCAGTCCATCTGCGAACCTCAGTGTACTCTAGGCAAGCTTTTTCGACCCTGACTCACTCCTGTTCTTGCTCCCGTCTGGTCCCCGGCTTCGACCCGTTTTTTGATCCTGACCACGTCTACTCTCCTCTTCTGGCTTTCGACTCATTGCTGATCCCGACCACGTATTTTGCTCTCCTGTCCCGGCTACTGACCCATTTTTTCCGTTCCCGACACCGCCTTCGCTCGCCACGCAAGTCCCACTTGCGCGTTCAGAGCGACCTGCTTCCCGCGACCAGCGATCACCAGATCGTGGGTGCAATCCTTTCCCTTCTCCCCAATAAAACTGAGAGAAGCGTAACGCAAGTTGGTCCTGTCTCCGTTCTGGTCTTGACACTGGAGCTGCTTTGCTGCCTCAGGACCAGTACAACTTGCTATGATTAACGGAATATTGAATACTGGTGTTTACTGCAAAATCCTGTAGGAATCTGCCCTTAAACTTAAGCGCTCTTGGATCATAAAGCTGGACAACGATCTGAAACACACCAGCAATTCCACCTCTGAATGGTTAAAAAAAACAATATATATATAGATCTATATGTATATATGTAGATGTATATATATATATATATATATATATATATATATATATATATATATATATATATTTATTTATTTATTTATTTATATATGTATGTCATGAAAACACATGTATTATGAAGCGGGGAAATACTTTTTCACAGCACTGTCCTCATTTGCTTTCAATGTTTCCACTCCACAGGATGTACTCGAACTGTACAGGACCAGGTTTCGCACTTCACGCCGACATTGTCATGCCCTACATCATCAACTATGGGTCTAAGGAGCAGATCGAACGTTTCATTCCCAACATGGTTGCTGGAAAATACATCTGTGCTGTCGCAATGACCGAGCCAGGAGCGGGCAGGTCAGTTGTTTTGAAGATTTGATGTTGTAATTGTTCTCTTTGGCTACAAAGGGAGATCACACAATTAATGCCCCCTTTTAACATACTATAAATTCCCGGCTAAAGGTCGCATGCTCAAATTAAAGAAAATAATTCAATTTTATCCCTGTACAAGCCACCCCCGATTAACAGCCATAAAAGTGAACTAATTCACGACCATTTCTTACATCTTAAGCCCGGCACGCACCTAGCCCCAAATGCGTGAGGAATTCGTCGTCTGCGCCTTTGGCTGTAGAACACAAATGGCGCTGTGTCCTAGCACACCTGACGCAACTTTCAGTTGCATTGTTTTCCATTCAAGATGTCGATTACAAAGGCGAGCATATATTTACAATTATGCCGAAATAAAACACCATTGAGGGGTGCTTTGTGTAAAATGTGAGCCCTATATTTCTAGAGCACAGCACCAGGGAAACTGAACTGTGGATAATAGTGCCATAATGCAACACAGACTTGGATGTTGACTTTGTGTTGTCTTTGGTGGTACTAGTCCAAATTGCATTCACTTTTAATTGTTCCTTGAGGATTAAAGGAAACTTCAGCGACCTGACATTGACGCCAATAATATGAAAACATTTGTAAAGTTTTTGATAGATAACTTCCACTGCTGTTCAGTTCAGATGTATAAATTGAGGACTTGATTTCTGAGTGAAAAAGTTGAAATATTGTGAGTACATTTTAGATATTCAAACTTGTACTGTTACACCTCTAGTTTTGCTCCTGTTATGTTTATGGATATTGTTTGCAAAACATGGACTCATTTTTTGGAATAGCATCATAAATGTTTCTAGACCTCACAGCTGAGTTTTGTATATAGAGCGTATGTGTTGTGGAAAAAAGCAGCTTGCCATTTTCCTCGGTACCGCCACAAAAGAAAAGATGACATCAAGTCAAGTCATGTTTATTTGTATAACTCTTAATCAAATCAAGTCTCAAAGGGCGGCACAGACTACAGACCACTGTTACACAACGTCATCAACATGAAATAAAGGTAAAAACAGAATGTCCAATTGACAGCTTCCTGAGGTCAACATTATTCATAAGCAAATTAATATAAGTGTTTTAAGCTTAAATTTAAACACTTACACTGAGTTTGAAGATCGAATGTCAGCGGGGCTTGAATGGATTACGCTCTCGATCACTAGTAGACGAGCGTTTTCCGAGCAAAGGTTCGGAGCAGGAACATAAGGGGAACTTAAATCTGAAAGATGTAAGGATAAAGATTTGAGTCCATGCAAACGTTTGTATAATACCAACGGAAAAACTCAAATCATTTCAACCATTAGTTTTTGAAAGGTTTTGAGAAAGTCATGCACCTATTAAGCCGCACTGTATCCAAAGCTGCAGTGTTTAAAGTGTACCAAAAAAGCAGCGCCTTGTAGTCCGCTAATTACAGTGCTGTGACTTAAAACAACATGGACTGCTTGTAAATGATTTTGAAATGTTTTTCATGACCTTTACAGTGACCTTCAAGGTGTACGAACTTACGCCAAGCGTGATGGCAGCGATTGGATCCTGAATGGAAACAAGGTCAGAATCCCTCTATAAGTGGTAAAGCCCAAGTGCTGGGGAAAACTTTTCATCCCTGCTCACAGCAATAGGGGATATGGGGATAACAGATTAAGATTGCAGCCGCAAAAGTGCAACTCATTGGAAATACAGTAACGGTAAAAAAGAGCCCCCAGGCCTGACAACAGTGCGGCCTGCCGGCAATCTCTCGCAGCAGTAGTCAAGCGGGGATAATGGATTGCAGGCTTACAGTTATTGTTCCTTTAGGGCGGAAAGGGAGGGGAATAGCTGCTACGCATGAAATAATTTTTTGCCCTCTTTGCTACCCATTCTCCGCAATAATCAACTGGGGATAATGAATCACGGACAAAACAGTGCAGTTCATTTTAGACACGCCACAACTGCAAGCTTCAATGGCCCAAACCCCCTCCAAAAGTGCTCTGCAGCCTTCTGCTTTGAACAATAGATTACATGGGATACTGGACTGCAGCCGCATGAGTACAGATAAATTCAGGTGAAAAGAACAGGAAAAAGAGTCGCCATGCATCACAAAAATTTGCTCTCTTGGCCTCCTCTCACCTAAGGATACTGAATTACAGCCAAAACAGTGCAGTTGATTTTAGGTGGGCCACAAATGGTTGCCTCGGGGGCACAAATAGAAAAAAAATGCACTATGCCAGTCCCTGCTCTCAGCAATAGTCAACCAGCAATAATGGATTGCGGCCGGACAAGTGCAGTTCACCTCACGGTGGAAAGAATGCAAAAAGATATATGACAAAAATCTGCTATGCTGATCCAGCTTGCAGCAATATACGATTGGGGATAATGCCGGGCTAAATACTTTGCAACCTATGATGCACTGTAGTTAAGTTCAAAGCGCAACAAAGCAATGTATAACAGTATTTCCACTCAATCTTTAAAAAAATGTTTGGTAATTGTGGTAAATAAGGATGTAGGATCTGGGAGGGAGCAAAAATATCTTCTTTTTTTTAAACAACAGTGATGAAATTGAAAAATGCTAAATTAAATGCTCAATTTCAGAGGAACAAAACCATGAATTTACATAATTTTGTAACGCAATATTTTGCAGACAGGACTACTCAATACATTCCTAATAATGTTAATTTTTCATTTTGTTTTACAAATTCTAATACTAACTTGCTTCTAATATAGTACCACTAGTTGGAATAAATAAATAATGTGCAGATTTGAACCCTCTATACACAAGAGTTGATAACTTGTATCATTCTTGAAGAAAAGTGAAATGTGGCTTTTTCCGTAATACAGAAAAACATTTTTAAAACAATGTGTCTTAGGCAGCCCATCCAACATGAAATATTAGTTCGGTCTCAAAATCCAAACGTTTTTATATATTTTATAAAGGACAGCCATTTTGCTGCATGTGGTCTAAGAAAAAAAAAAGAAAAAGAAAAAAGAACTGTGACATCACTTTAATTTAAAATGGCTGTCCTCTCTAAAAATAGGTGGATCTGGCCTCTTCGCCCATATTCTAAAAATGTTTCATGATTAGGCTTCATGTGACAAGTATTATTAAAAATATATTCAGGCTGACCTCCCTAATAATATAGAGCAGTGTTTTTCAAAATTGTCGTACTTAAATAAGGTTAAAACAAATCTTTAAAAAAATGTTCTTTTTTTTCAGGAAGAGGTGAAAAGTATTAAGTCCAACAATAACCTAGTTTGTTTATACTGTTTACCTATCCCCTACCTGAGTTGACATGTCATGTTGTTTTACACCGTATCTTAACGACCGTAAGGCGAACTGTACTAAAAGGTACAGTCTCATTTATGTGTGCCATTATTATATTTAGCTTATAAGCATACTAACTGTCACATACGCATATACACATACTTATACTCGTTCTTGTACACACTTTTAAATACTGGCACATACGGAATTTGTTCTCAAATAGGGTGTAGGTTTGGTTTTGGCATTGATGGGGACATTGGCATTTTTTGATTGATCAAATAATAGTGATGGAACCAACCAGGGACACGTCTCCTCCGTCTTCGCCAAAACTACACCCGTGTTCTCAAATATATACAGTGAAAAAATATTTTGCCCCTTCCTGTTTTTTGCATATTTATCGCTCACAAAGGTTTCAGAACATAGAACCAATTTTAATATCACACAAAGACAACCCAGGCAAATACAAAATGTACTTTTGAAATGTTAATTCCATTTATTAAGGCTTAAGCGAACCACTGTCAGAGCCATTATCCACAAAGAGGCAAAACTGGGAACTGTGGCAAACCTTCCCAGAAGTGATTGACAGACAACAATTACTTCAAGAGTGGGATGAGGGCTCATGGAGGAGGGCTAAAAAAAGGAACCTAAAAAACCATCCAAGCAATTACTGGCCCTGCTGGCCTCAGTTAAGATAGATAGATAGATAGATAGATATACTTTGTTCATCCCCTAAGAAGTCTTTACTATAAAAAAAGACACATGCCAAAAATGGCATCCATGGTAGAGTTCCCAGGTGAAAACCTCTGCTGCCAGAAAGAACAAAAAAGTAAGACAACCTACATTTGCCAAAAAGCATCTGGATTATTTTGAAGACTTTTAGAGAAACACTCTGTGGACTGATGAGTCAAAAATTGAACTTACATTTTGCTTAAAAATGGAACAACATTTGAAAAAACAACATGATGCAAACATTGAAGTATTGTGGTGGCAGTGTGAATGTATGGGGCTGCTTTGCTTTCTCAGAACCTAGACAACTTGCTGTGGTTGACGGAATAATGAATTCTAGTGTTTTCCCAGAAGATCCTGAAGGAGAAAGTTCCGCCATTAGTTTTTGTCCTGAAGTTTCCAGACATGGAAAGGGATCTACAGGGATCAAATGGATGAATTCTGAGCTTCTCCGCAGGTGTTCATCACCAACGGCTGGATGGCCGACGTGGTGGTTGTGGTGGCGGTGACGGACCGTGAAGCCAAAACGGCGGCACATGGCATCAGTCTCTTCCTGGTGGAGAACGGCATGAGCGGCTTCCACAAGGGACGCAAGTTGGACAAGATCGGCCTTAAGGCGCAGGTATTCAAGATCAGTGTTTTCCGGGTTACTGGGAAAAAAATTAGTTACGATTGCTAGTTAGTTCATTTAAAAAGTTATTCAGTTACCCTGACACCGTAAAGTGGCATGTAACTCTAAGAGTTACTATCTTGTTACAAATGACCGTATATGTTATTAGGGGGCTGTGCATTTCACACCTAGGCCTTCAGTAATGAAGTCTGAATCAATCCAACCCTCAATAACTATTTCATGGCTATACAACATTTACTGCAGCTACAGTTGTGATAGATATAAAAAAGAACACATGAATAAAAAACATCTTTAATAAGCAATATTATTTAGGAATATAGCCAAATTTTTTTATGTGTGCGCAAAATCCATCCTCCTTTCTCTCCTCAAGAAGATCTGTTGTACGGATTATTCGTTTGTTTCAGTTTCATCAAGTTCTTTTCTATCGCCGTCGAAGCTTATGCTAAAAGTCGAGCCTGTCCTTTCATATTTCTGGCATAGGTTTTTTTCAATTTCGAAGCAGTGGACATAGGGATATATTTCTTCACATTTTCGTTGTGATGCTTCAATTACCGCTCCCTAGCCAATAAAAGTTTGTGTAACCCAGACCTGGGCACTCCGGTCCTGGAGGGCCATACGTCCTGCCAGATTTTGAAGTTTGCTCTTCTTTAACTCAGGTGATACAAATTATAACCTCGTTAGCAAGCTAGCAAGTGCTCGTTAACGATACTGGTGATTGGAATCACCTGTATTGGATCAGAGAAACCTCAAAAATCATGCAGAACATACGGCCCTCCAGGACCGGAGTGCCCAGGTCTGGTGTAACCGCTGACGTTTCCCTAGGGCAGCTGGAAGGGCCCGCAGAACTCATTGTGAAGGCCTCTGGTTAGATTTCTGACACAGGGTACAACTAATGGCTGAAATGTGATTGGTTACATGCTAACATATGCTAGCACACATTTGGAACCACCAGGGGAAAAGCAATCAAAGGAAGCCAGCGGAGAACGCTTTGTAGGCCCTTATGGCCCATCACTGATTATATACTCATCTAGATACCGACCCTGTAAAAATACTTTAAAAAAGCCACATAGTAAACTTAATGGAAAAAATGTGTACACCAACCTGTGGAAGAAGTAAACCCCTAATATTTCTTGGCTTGAGCAATGCTGAGAGCTTGCAAGCGAACACTTAGCCGAGACACTCCAAATCAATTTTGTATGGGCTTCAAACCGCTCGAAGATCTCCTTCTCCATTTTTGGGTACTGTCCAAAACAGTTTTTTTTTGCGCACACTGTATTGCAAAAATATTTTTACAAATAAAAAGACCAAAAGGTAGCACATGTTTACCGTAAATTCTGTGTTCATGTTTGCCCCATTAATACTTTTTTTTTGTTCCTGTTTAAGTCACGCCCCCCTGCCCACGCGCTGCCTACCATTCGTTACTGGTGACACACGATTAAATATGCGCATAAAAGCTGACTCCCTGATTTCAGTTTGTTTTTTTTGTTTTTTTGAGTTGTAAATTCGGCTTCAATGCGAGTATATACTGTTTGAAGAATCTCTACATGAGGAGAAATTCACTGTTTTTGTACTCTGTGCTTGAGACTGCCCTACGACAACTGCATTCAGTTGTACTTTTCGAGAAATAAAGACACAGACGCTGCCTTACTTACGAACAAGATATGTTCCAGGCGATCTTCAGTAAGTTGAATTTGTAAGTTGATTCAGTGATATATTTGGGATGTTCAAGGTCTATATAAGTATGTTTAAGGCTTGTGTAAGTAACCTGTATTGTTTTGTACTAAAAAAATAAACATTTCATAAAATAATATGTTCTATAAAGATTAATAAAGTTAAGTTGAACTTACTTTTGGGAGATGAGCTTCAAGAGTTAGGCGACTTCCTCCTCTGTGGTAGAAGGTGGGCGAAAAAAAGCGATCCAACCATTTTCTCAACCGCACAAATATATTTGAAGCAAGAGGAGTCAACAATCAGGAGACACTTTAGTCAGGATCTGCATTTATGAAGCACCAAGTAGTAACAACGGTAGAGTTACAGAATTCTATCAATGATGTGTTAGAGTACTTGTTTCGAAGAAAAGCAATTTTGTTTCTTTGTAACCCATTATTCCAAACACTGTTCAAAACTGACACGGCCCCGCTCGTCTATTCCAAAGGACACTGCTGAGCTTTTTTTCGAGGATGTACGACTTCCGGCGGGGGCGCTGTTGGGCCAACTCAACAAGGGTTTCTACTATCTCATGAACGAGCTGCCACAGGTAAAAATTGACTTAAAATTAGTGTGCTTTTTGTCGTTTTAGCACCTCCTGCAACAGGATCTCTTTTCAGGAACGTTTAGTGATCGCCGACATGGCAATCGCCAGCTGCGAGTTCATGTTTGAGGAGACCAGGAACTACGTGCTGCAGAGGAAAGCCTTTGGAAAGACCATCGCCCACCTACAGGTGCGTACGGCGTGCCGCCTCCCGCTTCGGCAGCAGCTCAAGCAATTCCGTTTGGTAGACCGTGCAGCACAAGCTAGCCGAGCTTAAGACGGAAATCTGTGTGGGCCGAGCGTTCCTCGACAACTGCCTGCAGCTCCACTTGGAGAAACGGCTGGACCCGTCCACGGCTTCCATGGCCAAGTACTGGTGAGGACGGATTTTCATCCTCTAGCGTGCTAACCGTAACGATATTGTTTTTGACATTTTCTTTTTTCAGGGCGTCCGATTTGCAGAATAAAGTGGCCACGCAGTGCCTGCAGCTTCATGGTGGCTGGGGCTACATGTTGGAGTATCCCATTGCCAAGTAAGCACCCGCTTCAGTCTTAAAGGGACAGTGTGTATTATTTAGCACCCAAACATCATTCATTCATACAATATTGATTTAAATAATGAGAAAAAGGGATGACATTTTATATACACATGCATTTTGGTCGTATACCCGAGGTTGACAAATTGATGTTAGGTAGAACGTTTCAGTCACTTTCAGTCTGTTGTTTGTATTCTTTCTTTGGCATTTAAGCAATTGTTTACGGTTACACTCAATGCTAAAGTGACTAATTGGGAAGTACGAGAGTTTTCCAAAGGGGCTGTCTCATGTCAAGGTTGAGTTTGAGCTGGTTGGACAAGAAAAATAATTTAAACATGTTTCTGTCCCTTGTACCATCTAACTTTGTTGTGCATTAATTCTCAAGTCAGTTATTTGGGCACATACAGCACAACAGATGAGGTGCAACATTTACAGTCATCGTGTCAAAACAACAACCTGCTTCCAAACGCCCAAAATACCAAGGATATTGTGGTGGATTTTATAAAAGAAACCTATCAGACATCAGCCTCTCACTGTTGGCAATGAGTAGGTGGAGAGGGTCATAAGTTTTACATTTCCCCGGGTAACAGTGACAGAAGACCTGTCCTGTGTTTGCCATATTGCTTCAAAACAAAAGCACAACAGGGCTCTGCTGGGAAGTTTCTACAACTGTGCCATCAGCAGTGTGCTGACGTACGGATGCTTAGTGTGGTTCTCCAGGCAGGCGCTAAAGCGGGTGGCGAAATCTGCCGGGGGAATTATGGGAACATCTCTCCCTGAGATCAGCACCACCTACACCACTTGATGTCTGAGAAGAGTCCACAACATCCTGTGGGACTATCCTTTCACCACTTCTTCTTACTGCTGCCCTCTGGAGGGAGATACCAGTCAATTCAGGCCAGAACATCTTACATCAGCGGCCAAGAGTCCATATCCACAGGCTGTAAAGCTATTGAATTCACTCCCTTCTCTCTCTTTGCCCAAAAAAACACTCAGGATCAGGATCAATCACACCCACCATCTGACTATAACTGAACTGGCCGCAGTCCTGCAGTATGAAATCATTACTCACCACTTTTTCCATCATTCTTCCCAAGTAAATGATTTTGACTGTCAGACACAATTGCACTTCAAGATTGACTATTGAGTTTTTATGGTGCCATGTCTGCACTTTTAATATTTGTATTGGGTTATTTATGGGTATTGGGTTTTTATCAATATTTATTCTAGATATTTATTCTGTGGATCTTTGCATTTTCTTTTTACTGTGAATGAATGACTGGATGTTTCGTTGCTCTTTGACAATGACAATAAATATTCTGAATCTGAACTTTTTAATTTAAATGTCATCACAGAACTGTGGTAGGAAACGTTTCTGAATCATCTCTCTGTGTTGTCACAGGGCGTTTGTGGATTCCCGTGTTCAGCCAATCTACGGAGGAACCAACGAGATTATGAAAGAGCTTATCGCGAGGACCATCGTCAGCCAGAAATGAAACATGCCGCCACGCGATTAAGGACTCTTGGTGCTGCTGCTCGTGTTTCTTTTAAAAGCATAAGAACAATGTCCATCCTGATAATTTTCTGTTGCCTGGCATGCTTAATCAATTTACCCACTGGTCCGCAAAGTGTTCTTTACAGTTGTTTTCCATCATTGAAAATCTATGAAAAAATTCTGCTGTGAATGTAGTTATAATAATAGTAATAGTGAATTGATGTATTTTATTTCTGTTTTAATAAAATACAATAGAATTTCTGTGACTCAAATTAATTGAAA
Source organism: Urocampus carinirostris (assembly GCF_059441175.1). NCBI lineage: Eukaryota > Metazoa > Chordata > Actinopteri > Syngnathiformes > Syngnathidae > Urocampus > Urocampus carinirostris. The sequence continues at coordinate 54,500,943 of NC_142351.1, read as the reverse complement.
CATGAGTGCTTGATCAAATGTGACTCCATTTTAAATGCTGTGACAAAATCATATGTAAGCCTTCAGAATTTCTTCGGAATTTAAGAAATAAATTCATACAACCTTCATTATTTTGTTATCGCCAACATTTCTGATGTGTTTTGGGATACCTGTGTTGATACCTGCTGAAGAAACTTCTCATTGGTCTCATCAGACCACAGGACATGGTTTCGATTAGCTCTGTTTTGAGGTCTCTTTGTCTTTAAACTGTTATATGACTCCTTTGTGCATCATCTTAAAGGGACAGTGTGTATTATTTAGCATTTTCTTCTGGTAAAAAAAAAAAAAAACTTCACCCGATATCAAATCGATATTGTTTTAAATGATATGTAAAAAAACATGAATAACCATGTAAACATGCATTTTTAAAGTACTCAAAAGACATTTGTTTTTATTTGACACAACATGAGCCTCACCTAGAGAGGGCTGACATAATTATCCACCACCTTGTGGCTATGGTTACCCGAAAACTAAAAACTTTATCAAAAGCTTCGGGAAAAAAATTTGAAGAAAAGGGGGGCAGTTTGGTCACTTTCATTTTCCATAGTTTGTATTTGTCCTTGTACTCTTTATCACTTCTTTTTGGTTGCACATCACAATACATGGACATCTAGTCTGCAAATAATAAACACTGTCCATTAGAGTAGAACGCTTCCTTCAAGGAGGAAAGCTGTGCAGACCAATTAATACTGTCATTGCAAAGCTTAGAATAAAGTGGAAGAGTGAGACAGATAATCTAGATTTCATGAAGCGTAGTCGTGAGCGCCCTAGCTTCTCTCAGCTTCTCTGGCTTCTAATTCTTTCCTTGCACTCACCCAAAAAGTGAATACTGTATACTGACGCTTAAAAACGGTAGTAATTGGGCGCCTTGGGCAACCGTGACAGAAACGACAGATTAGTATAGAAGATGAGACCTAGATGTTTGACTAAGTCACTTTGGGTGATATTAAATTCTTTAAGGTACAGAGTAGTATTTGGCAACAAGTAACAACAATTAGCTGGACCAAATTCAACATCTCGGTCTTTTCTGGGTCAAGGCGCAAAAAAAATAAGTGGCATCCATCTTTGTATCCTAGTAAGACAAGTCTCCACATTTCCACAACTTAACAGAGCGGTTGCCTCCAGTGGCAGATACAGTTGAGTGTCATCTGCATACCAATGAAAACTAATATTATGCTTGTGGATAATATTACGAAGCGGAGGCATATAAATACTAAGAACCAGGTGGGCAATAACAGAGTCCTCTGGAACGCCACAGGTGACATCAAAATGTTCAGAAGTGAGAATGCCGGGGTTAGGGGTTAACACGTTGCGCCCTGTTTGAGATGTAGGACCTTAAGACATACCTGTCGTTGCAAACGAAGCGAGCGGTTTGATGCTACTGTGCACATGCGTCTGCCGCCTGGGGATTTCCCATCATGCATCACTCTGATCACATGTAAACAAAGCGAAAGCAGAGCAGTAGGCCTACATTACAACATAGTTTTTAATTTTCTTTGGATATAATCATCAAGTCGCACTGTCCGAACCTGAATTAAAACGCCGTAAGTCATTCTGATCTGAAAACAACAGGCGGGTTGAGTAAATTTGAAACTTGAAATACATGTGGTCTTAAAAACGTCGGATTTCATGTGGTAGTTGTGTAGTGAAAGGAAGTCCGTCTCTTTTTAGAGAACCGTCTTTTTGGGCTCAACTCAATAAAGAGAGCCGGCTCTCAAACGGCTCACTTGCTTTGATGCATTATATTACGAATCATTATGTTGTATAAAGAAGTTAAGAAAAAAAGGAAGTATAAAAGGAGAAAATGAGTTTTGAGTCAAGATATTTTGTTAAGTTTCAAAAAGCGGTAAATTCTTTTTAAATCGGTAGACATTTTTCATGGAAGAAAAGCGCTAGTCTATCGCGTAAAGGGTTAGTAATGATGAGAATGTGACCTCCTTAGTAAAACATGCATTGAAATGATCCACGTTTGATATTGAAAACTGAAGAAAAAAATATCTTTAAAAAAAATCATATGAAAGTGTTAGCCCCTTTTCGGTAATCAGTAGCCAAGATTAACTACCGGTAATCTGTTCCAAAACTTCAGTGACTTCTGGTGTTCTGCACAGACGTGCAATTTGCAATTCGTATCACTAGGTGGCAGTAGAAGAATGGCTGAGAAAACTCAAAACCTTTTATTACGACATTAAAATCACTTTTATGTGCTGTCGAGGAAAAAATATCCGAATCGCGCCCAAAAATAAATTAGATTTGAAAAAGAAGTGTTAAATACGTTTCATTGCCGTATATGAATCTGCCCAGGGTAATCTACCCTGAGCCAAAGCCACACCCTGATGCTTCAGACGTCAAATTGCACCTGCCAAGTAATTTGGTGTTTACATACGCGTTTTGTGAAAGCTCACTTTGTTCAGATTGACATATAAAATGAATCCATTCATCGTTATTTGTCGCTTTTGCCCCCCTTTTCGCGCCTCCAGCCCCAAGGCCTTTTTTTCAATTACTTTGCACTAGCACTGCTGCAATTACGGTAGCGCTTCTTTGCCAGTGGGCGTGGTCAGAGGGCCAAACAACAGCGCTCATTGTCGGCTGCAGTTGTCCTCCCGCTGTCTGATTTTCTTAATTCTGCTTTTGCCACCCTTGCTACTCCAACGTGCAGGTAGGAAACTTTTCTATCTGTTTCAAAATGCAGATTAGTGTAATCTGTGTAAAAGTTGTGCGAATTGAAATAAATGTGAGAAAAAATAAATAAGGATAATACTGGTGGCGCCGCTTTCCACTAATCCCGTGTGTGCAACATGTGCAACGAGACGATTTGTGAATTGGTTCACACAGTCTTTGCAATGAATTGATGATGTCATTTTGATGATTTTTCTTTTGGATGAGTGCGTTGCTTGCTGAATGCCGGTGCGCTTTTTGCGCAGTCGCATAAGCCTGCAGCCGGCCGGCGTCTTTTGTTCTGGTCCACGCCTGCTAGGTGCTGAAACCGGGGTGTCTTCCAGATATCTTTGAAGAAAATTAAGAAAATAACAACGTGCATGAATTAAACTTCATTTTAAAGCCTTCTGTTAATTTTTGAGACGTGGGTGGATTGGATTCCGTGAGTATAGCTGTCCTGTCGTATTTAATTGTTACTGCAGACTAACCTCGCCTTTCTAGTATCTGAGTGAAGATAAATCCTACCGAATTATGTTTCATATTTGGAGTATTTGAATCATCGAATGGAAATCAGTTTTGAGGATGGATTTTTATATTTGAAATACAGTACAATGAATTATAAAGGTCAAAATGGGCATGTCTTTCCCTTTTCACACTCTTAGTGAGGAGAGACGGCCTGCTTGAATAGAAAACATTCCATTTATAAAAGAAATAACCCAGGACCCCAAACGTCTGTAGGTTCACATTCCTCAAAAAACAGTGAAAGGCTCATTCCCATGCACCGGATGTTGTACTTGTACAGCAGCTGGCGTGCAGATATTTATTGCAAGGTTCATGTCAGGGTCATCTATACAACTGAGAACAGATGACATACTGTTGCATTGTCCTGTAAACCTGTCATGGAAAGCGACATATATCCATCTCTGTTTGTTTGACATGATATTTGAAATGAGGGTCATCCTGAAAGATTGCAAGTTGTCAGGTTCTTTTCGGTTCAAGGCACGCCCTAAGAAGATTGTCTAGGCGCTTGCAAGGTAATGGGAATAGCATCGGTCATGTCTTTTCTTGCTGCAAGAAAAATTGAATTGAGTTTGGACTTGAAAGCATCAACAGACATACTCCAAACACACATTGGTGTTTTTTTTGTTATTGAAACATGAACATGAAGTACAGCTCATGTAAGCAATCAGTAAAACAAGTTGAGAAGTGCAATTCATGTGAACTAGCCAATTGGCACAGAGTTTGGAATAACCCTTCCATTTATGGCTCCATTCTAAAGGGAACAACTGGAATTGAAAAACAGGTGAGCATTGTCAAACGTACAGTATTTCTTTCGATCAGATTATCTCTGATGCTGAAGAGGCCGGATATGGCCCGTAGACCTTGACTTTGGCATATGTGCTTTAGATATTAGAGACATTAGAGCGCAACCAGAAACGTAGTTATCATTTTTAATGAATATTTTGTTTATTTCTTTCGGAGGGTTGGATTTCATAAGAAATGGAATTACTTGATTTCAATTCTGTATTGAGAAAGCTTTACTTAAAATGATTGAAAAAAAAAAAAGTGAGGGCCCTGCATCTTGGCCACAATTGGTCAGCAAAAAAAAAAATTGCCAGACATGTGCAGACAGTTTTACTGTAAAAAAATGGTAAAAAAAAATGGTATTCTAAAAACGAAAATTGTTACACTGGTGTCCATCAAAATGTTTTTTTTCAATGAATATTTTTTGATGGCAAACCAACATTGACAAAGTGGCAAACCGCCCTTGGTAAATTGTTTGTCCAACGGTGTTTGAGAGCTCAGAATGCTTCCTGCAGGTTGTCTTCTCAATGCTTTTCACTCTACAGGTGTCTAATGGGAGTTGGCAGGGGCGATTCTTTCCATGATTAGGGCTGGAAGAAGGCCCTAATCCACTTGGCTTACGTCACAAGAATGCAACCTACTGACCTGCATATGGCACTCTCGATGCTCAAGTTGGAACCCCTCCCATATTTTATAAACCAAATTATGTTTATAAAATGCTACCAAGAGTGTGAAAAGTATGCACAACGAAGACGCTTTGAGGGGATGGCTTTATTTGGCTTACGAAAATATATTGCGTCAGGTTACAGCTTCCCATCTGCCGGGCAGATGTGCTTCTAACAGCTGTAAGGAAGACCATCTTGTCTAAGAATGTTCAAGTTTTTCTTTTTCTCTATTAGACTTTTCATCAGAAGTCCAATTGTGGCAGGAATGTTCTCATCATGGTTGTGGGACACCCGTGAGCTGGCGCATTACGGGCCGGCTCGGGGCGGCCATTCAAACCAGCCCTGACAGCCAGTGTCACATTCCATTGCTCATGGACTATGCCCCTCAATAGAGAGGACACTCATCCAGGGCATTCTCAGATATTGGCATCTATTAATCTGTGCAGGGGGACCAATTAGGGGTGTCATTTATGTCCCAAAAAAAAAGATCCGGTTCAGACTGACTGCAAGATCCGCTTACTGAATAACTTCTGTCTGGAAGCTTTAAGAGCTTTGTCTCATTGGCCTTAAGCTAATTTATATGGCATTTACCGTTAGGTTTTAGCAATATGCCGATATCAGATCATTAAGGATCACAAGAAGTCAAAAAGTTGAAACACTCAAGATATCATCTCAATTTTATTTTCTACCTGTTTTCAGCTTGGATTCTGCTCTTGTTGTAGTTGTGTGCAGACCCTTCCTTCTCAACCCATTCCCTCAGCACCACCAGCATGAGCCAGGCTGGCAATGCTAACTTACTGAGCTGTGGGAGCAGTGCAAACTGAGCTAGCAACTGTTGTAAATCAACTTTTTCTTTCTCAGCATGTTCATTGGTGACAACAAAGGAGGTTATCAAAATAAATGCTGGAGATGATCAGCAAAGGTTTTATTTGCAAAGTACTCATCTCATTAGCTGGACCACTTATCCTCAGTAGGGTCGCGGGGGTGCTGGAGCCCATCCCAGCAATCATCGGACAGTGGGCAGGGGACACCCTGAACTGGCTGCCAGCCAATCGCAGGGCACACAGGGACAGACAACTCACTCATTCACACGCAAGCACGGGAAGAACATACAAACTCCACACAGGAAGTCCGGTAGCTGGATTTGAACCCACACAGGAGGTTCCCAAGACCTTAGAGCAGTGCCGCTCACGCGCTAACCACTGCGCCGGCGTGCTTCCCTGAGATACGGATAACGGCTCTAATTCACAAGAGTGCAGTACGGATATGATAACACTAAAGGCCACTTCTGGCGACAAAATAAAGCAATACTGAAACAATTGAAAAGATGTATAATCATGACTGAATAAATTAAGTTATATATTACGAGTAAATAGATAGAGATTATGAAGATGTCACAAATGCGGGAACTGTACGATCATGACCAAATATAGGCAGTGACTTATTTCTATTTTACAACACAACACACACCAAATTAGCTGCACAGGATCTAGTGACAAAAGCAGAACGAGTGGCGCGAGCAGTGCTAACCGACCTAGCAGCAGGTTCAGAACAGGAAGGAAATATTAAAATGAAGCCTAAATAGGTCAAAATGAACTTACAATGTTGCATTCTAAACTGTTTCAAACGCAGATTTGTTATTAATAAAATCAAGAAATGCTATATTTGACATATTACCCACCTGTTAGATACAAAGCTCTTCCGTCGATGGTATGTTTGTGTCTGTGCATGTGTGAAAGCTGATGTCATGTAGCCTATCCTACATTTTTGTTCTCTGCGGTTTCACACTCCAAATGCTACAAAGGAATTTTGGCAACTGCACCGTTGACGTCTTTTGGGTCATGTTATAGCTTTCGCCCGATACTATATTCAACCAGCTGTGTGAACTAGGCTCTAGTGCTCAACTCATGTTTGCAGAACTTTATTTTCCACCACATTTTGCCTACAATATGTTGAAAGTGCTTTAAAAAAATCACATTGAACCAGTAGCTTGTCCTAAAGCACTTTTTCCAGGTCACTGCTTGGTCTATATTCTTTTCTTCTGTAAAATATTGTTTCATGGAAAACGTCATACCAAATTTGTCGCTAACCTGCCGACCGACCTCTCCATGTTTAGCGCCTCAGCGACACAACACTGTGCCATTATGGTTTCCAGATGTGGCGGCTAAACTGCATGATTATTTGTTCCTTGTCCTCTCGCATGTAAGGAATGACAGTCTGCTGGCTGGAATGAATGAGCTCAATTGCTGAAGTATCAACTCCCGATCTAGTTCATCAAAGCTTTTATGTTTTTTTACATCTCAATGCCAGCGTGTTTCCCCACAGTCCATTAGGGAGAACGTTGGAATGTAATCCTATTGAGGGGAGTCTCACAGGAGTTGGAGAAAATTGACACTCGAGGCCTGATGCATTTTAAGCAAACTATGGTATCCGAGTGTATGGGGCTGAATGGAAAAAAAACCCTGATCCAGATCCATACGAAGGTCTCGCACAGTAGCTCTGTCAAACCAGCATGACACATAAGACCAAAGTGATGGAAAGCAATGATAGTGCAGTGTGAACACACTAGATGAATGCTTGTGGGTACTCCCAACCACCAGCATCCACTTTAACCGCAGAAAGAGTTTGACAGTGTTTAAGCACCATCTCAACTTGTTGATTTAGACATCGGTAAGCAAAAATGAACTGGTTAAACCAAACACAGTTACGATAACAAAGGGACTTTGCGGCTGTTTTCAAATTTGTAAACTCCAGTTTTGCCTGTTCAATCCCAAAGGTTGTTGTCTGCCGCTGCCCTCTGAGTGAACAACGGGCCCCCATCTCCAAGGCAACCTCTGCCATGGAAACCAACCCTTCAAAAGAACGGCAAACTCTCATGAAGCACCAGTGTTCCCTAAAGCTGTGTATTCCTCACTTGTTCACTACTGAACATTGGAAAGTCCCAGGATGCATTTTCTCTTTCCATTTGGGAATAACCCTAAAACCTTTGACCTGAATTCAGCACAGTAATTGCCATTACTATGGTTAATTTCTGTTCCTGGACCAACAAGCGTAGATTCTGTTCAATTAATTTATTTTTAATCCGGCCTCACGGGACGGAGGGGTTTGGGGGGGCATTGTGGATGTCCTGTGGGATTTGATGGTCTCTCCTTGGCTTGTTAAATCTGCTCATAAATCCTGGTAGGAGAACATGCCACTGGCATTGTTTTCCAGCATCGGCAGATGTGAAAAACGTTTTTGTTGTCTCTCTTTCTCCCTTAGTCAGTGGGTATGTTTACATGCAGGCAATAATTTGATTGCAAACAGACTATGTGTATTGCCATTATTCCGAATATGAAACACCATTTAAAGGCTTGCAATGAATTAAATACGATTTTTTTTCAACTGTAGTATTAGATTAAAATGTTTGGGTTAGTGCTTTAATTTTGCATTTGACTAATCTGACTCATTAAGGGATATATTTAAGGGATATTTTTTTTTTTGGCAAAGCACTCTGGACTTGTAGACGAACGATACACTCTGGCTCCTTCCTAAGTATCCTTATGTGCATCGGTTGATTTCTCATTTCCACGGTATTTACCACCCCCACTGTGAAAATGTTTCTGTCCATATACAGTGGGTATCCAAGTTATATCCATCCTTATATAATGTTAGTCTTTGTTTTTGTCAAGCTATGTAAAGGTAACCCTTGTAAACAAATGAGACACAACAATAAAACTTTGAGCATAAAGCAAACAAACATTCTTTATTTAAGTTATAAGTTAAACGTGGAAACCATGTATACAGGGTTATTCGATTGTAAACGATTCATTCAGATTGCTCCAATAATCCAATTTCTGTTCCCGGTCAGACTTTTCCCTTCTTTTTAATGTAGTCACTGGTAAACGATTTTACTAGTTAAGTCAAGTAAAATTGGACTTTTTTGATTGTTTTGCCTTTACTTCGTAGCACAGAGGCGCACCACAAAAGTTAGAACCGGCAGTCTGATGTTATCTTTTTCCACTGTCGTGTCTACGAGAGTTCAGGCTGATAGATATCACCCGCCACCAAATGTAGAGATCTTTGTGTGTCACTACACACCGTTACTTACCACTCAAAGCTTTTCGCGCTTTTCCCTTCGTCACGCTGTGGGATGCAAATTATTGATTTCAATCCTTCCCCAGTGTCTCAGGCAGCGGTAGGAGAGAGACGTTGGTTCTGCATGCTAATCTCCGACCATCTGCTTTTTTTTTTTACCTCACTGGTAGATTGCATGAAGCCTCAATGATGCCTTTTCAGCCTGAGAATGACCTTAGCGCATATGCTAACAGTTTCCTTGAGGATTTTTTACTTGGGTGACCCGCTGAAAGCAATAAACTCCTTAAATGTAGAATGGAGCCAGGCACAATTGAGTGCTTATTCTGCCTGAGCGCTGATCAATAGAAGTTGGGTGATTTACACACAAAGTCTTAAATGTACCTTCCCCCACTTCGATTGGTGTTGAGGCTTTTTCTGAGAGATGTGCGACATTATTTGCTAATTTTTACCAGTACTGAAACCACCTACTAGAGCTAGGTTAGGTGTGATTGAAGGTGAATGAAAACAGTTTTCTTCTTAAACAATCTATATTTGCTCTGGTTTTATCTTTTGGTAAAATGGAGGGTATGGTAGGGTTGGGTTTTGAAAGTCAGTAATAATATTACACCAGTTCTGATGTAAAAAATGGTATTCCAAAAACGAAAATTGTTACACTGGTGTCCAACCTTAGTTGGTGTAACTTCTGCTTCCATTCCTCTTCCAGGCCAAATTGTTCTAAAGTAATTGAAATGGACAACATAAATGCTATTTTTAAATAACGACTAACAACTCTTGTACTCTTGTTTGCCTTCCTGGGTATTGAAGAGGAACGGATTTTCCTCCTCCACATTTTTGTTTTTATATCCGGGTGATCTGATGATAGGTCGGTCAAAAAAAGAGCTGTAGATGAGCAGTTCCGCTGAGGTTTTTATTAGAACATATTCCAGGCACAAATGAGCTGCAAAACAATGGCTGTAGAAATTCACTTGAGTGGTTACCGTCATTCTTATACAAAAGGGGCAGTCCATAAACGTATTGTAAATCTATTGCAAAATTAAATATTATAAGGGTCCCACAGGTGTATAGAGAGCACTGTTCTATTCATGATAGCCTTGTCATCCGTGAGGAAATCCTACTCAAGCTGCTCAACCTTTGCCTGAGGAAATCAACCATTTTCTGGTAACTGGTACGAAAGCTGGACTTTGCTCGATGTTTCCTGTTTCTCTTTGTGTATTCCAATCTACTTCTGACTACAAACTAAAACACAACTGTTACATATTTACGACTAGAAAAAATGCAATACAATAGTATCTCATGTATTCTGATTGCTACAAATTGGAAAAAAGGAATACAAATTTAGCTCAACAATGGTCAAAGTTGAAAGACAACTGTAGATCACGGACAGGGTGTTTGTTGAAAAATAGGGGAAAAAGCACCTAGGCCTTGGTTCTATTAGCAAGATTAATACTGTACTGCAGTCTTCTGCTACCTGGCTCACTCGCTGTTGCACCCCGAGTTACTTGATGGCTTCCTTGCTGTCTAACTCCGTTTAGCATAGCATTTGCAACAACCGCTATTCACATCAAACACATTGCATTAAAACATGGATTGATCAAGCTAATAATGTATTTTCACTTCAAGGCTGTTTCGAAGTGCAGGAAGCGATTGCCGAAGTGTTGAGACTTTAAAGCTAGCAGCCACTCTGCGGCAAACACTCATTAAGTTGATCTAAGGCTCCTCTCGATTAATGGAAAGTGTTGAGTGAGTCTAAGTAAAAAAAAAAAAAGAAAAGAAAAAAGAAACCTCTGGCATTCGTCATCTAGATGTCCACCATTTTACCATGCAGGCTACAGCTGTCGAGTGCGGTATCACTTAGGCTAATTGCATTTAGTATATACAGGGAGTGCAGAATTATTAGGCAAGTTGTATTTTTGAGGATTAATTTTATTATTGAACAACAACCATGTTCTTAATGAACCCAAAAGTCTCATTAATATCAAAGCTGAATATTTTGGAAGTTGGAGTGGGGCTTTTTTAGTTTTAGCTATTTTAGGAGGATATCTGTGTGTGCAGGTGACTATTACTGTGCATAATTATTAGGCAACTTAACAAAAAACCAATGTATACCCATTTCAATTATTTATTTTCATCAGGGAAACCAATATAACAGCTCAACATTCACAAATATACATTTCTGACATTCAAAAACAAAACAAAAACAAATCAGTGACCAATATAGCCACCTTTCTTTGCGAGGACACTCAAAAGCCTGCCATCCATGGATTCTGTCAGTGCTTTGATCTGTTCACGATCAACATTGCGTGCAGCAGCAACCACAGCCTCCCAGACACTGTTCAGAGAGGTGTACTGTTTTCCCTCCTTGTAAATCTCACATTTGATGAGGGACCACAGGTTCTCTATGGGGTTCAGATCAGGTGAACAAGGAGGCCATGTCATTAGTTTTTCTTCTTTTAGAACCTTTCTTGCCAGCCACGCTGTGGAGTACTTGGATGCGTGTGATGGAGCGTTGTCCTGCATGAAAATCATGTTTTTCTTGAAGGATGCGGACTTCTTCCTGTACCACTGCTTGAAGAAGGTGTCTTCCAGAAACTGGCAGTAGGACTGGGAGTTGAGCTTGAGTCCATCCTCAACCCGAAAAGGCCCCACAAGCTCATCTTTGATGATACCAGCCCATACCAGTACCCCACCTCCACCTTGCTGGCGTCTGAGGCGGACTGGAGCTCTCTGCCCTTTACCGATCCAGCCACGGGCCCATCCATCTGGCCCATCAAGACTCACTCTCATTTCATCAGTCCATAAAACCTTAGAAAAATCCGTCTTGAGATTTTTCTTGGCCCAGTCTTGACGTTTCAGCTTGTGTGTCTTGTTCAGTGGTGGTCGTTTTTCAGCCTTTCTTACCTTGGCCATGTCTCTGAGTATTGCACACCTTGTGCTTTTGGGCACTCCAGTGATGTTGCAGCTCTGAAATATGGCAAAACTGGTGGCAAGTGGCATCTTGGCAGCTGTACGCTTGACTTTTCTCAGTTCACGGGCAGTTATTTTGCGCCTTGGTTTTTCTACACGCTTCTTGCGACCCTGTTGACTATTTTGAATGTAACGCTTGATTGTTCGATGATCACGCTTCAGAAGCTTGGCAATTTTAAGAGTGCTGCATCCCTCTGCAAGATATCTCACTATTTTTGACTTTTCAGAGCCTGTCAAGTCCCTCTTCTGACCCATTTTGCCAAAGGAAAGGAAGTTGCCTAATAATTATGCACACCTGATATAGGGTGTTGATGTCATTAGACCACACCCCTTATCATTACAGAGATGCACATCACCTGATATGCTTAATTGGTAGTAGGCTTTCGAGCCTATACAGCTTGGAGTAAGACAACATGCATAAAGAGGATGATGTGGTCAAAATACTCATTTGCCTAATAATTCTGCACTCCCTGTACAGTAGCTTTTTGTAATGCAGTTCTTGTCGATGCCTCGGAATATAAACTATTGAAGGAGTATCTACTGTATTATAAAGGTTTCCACACTTCTCAAATACTACTATTGTTAAGAATACTGTATTAATATGCACCCTAAAGCCACATGCACTGCAGAGTATTTAAAAGATGCATCTAAGATGTTCTTTTTGAATAGGAATGCTTTTAGTTGAACGATGACTGGTTGTGAAAACAGAGGTCACTCGGTATCTCTAAGCAAACAACCTGTACCGGGCTGCAGACCAATACCTGGCTGTGGGTTGGGTACCGAACTGCTTAGAAAGGGGAAAAAAAGCCATAATTTTTGGCTCAAACTGTATTTGTTGGCTATACATACAAAAAAAAATAAGAAAGCCAAGTTTGGGTCCCCGTTAGGTGAAACAAAACATCACCCAAATTGAGCATTTGTTCTTCAGTATCGCTTTCCTCAGTTGCTCAGCATTGGTTACAATAGGAATCAAACCTGCACTGCTGTGGTAAGAGCACCAAATCCTAACCACTAGCCCACTGTGCGACATTGTACAACGTTGTAAAAGAACAACATTGTACAATATGGTACCTTCAGTAAAAATAGTGTGATGATGTGAAGTGCCATATAAATTCCTTGTGTTCTAGTGATTGCACAGTGGATTTGGGTTTATTGCTATTAAAATTGTTATTATTTCAGAGATTATTTTGAGCCAGACCACGACAATATAGTCAGACGTTAAACCGGTCTATGGTGCAGAAAAGGTTGCGGACCATTGATTTAGATTTTAGAGTATCCCTTCTATAGGCTCCTTATTTGTTTATTTGGATTTTTTATTTGCACTTCCTGAGTAACAGTCGAGGCTTGGTGGCCACAGGTCATCATGACTGCAAAACCCAGCATTATAATTACTAGTGCCCAGATCTCAATACATCCTGTGTGGGTGCTAATTCACGGCAGTTGCAGAAAAGGCATGGAGGCTTATCGAGAACTTCTACTCGTTTGTCAAGGGCCACATTAGTTAGTTTTTGCCGAGAATGTGTTTGAAATTTGTACTATTTATTCACACACAGGTTTAGAAAGTCATCCAAGAGGTGTGACCAGAGGTGACAAAGAGGCAGTGTTCCCTGCAAGTCATGAAAGTTTGTTTATTTTCCACAGTTTCATTCCGAAGCTGTTGGAGTTTGACACCGAGTGAGTTTAGAATGCAAGGCTCACCCTGTGGAATTTAGAGCTTTTTAAATGGGAAAAAAATAACAACTAAGGGGCTATTGGCATATGGTCTCCTATCTTTGTTTAAGAGATAGAATTAGGATAGTGACACCTACAGTTCTCCATTCTACATTATCCATGTAGTAGATGTTAACTAAGAATATAGACAAAGACATGCTTAAATAGATTTTTTCTGTTTCAGTAGTTTAGCTTTCGTGGAGGTCGGTGTTATAATTGTTTGGTATTGTAGTTAGAAAAGTCCATGAACATTTTATAAAATCAAAACAAACATGGCATGACTTAAAAAATCTGTTAATCTGAAATTTCTAACCTTATGTACGGCAGCCTCAATGACCTTCATTTTTTTTTAAATTTGGTATTCTTCGAATCAAAGTTTAAAAAAATCTTTAACAAATTGCTTTACAACTGACGCACATAATAAAACGGAGAAAAACACAAAAAAAATCCCCCAAATGTAAGATTTTAATGTCACGTTTCCATGGCTGTACTGTATTATAAAGTTGCACTGTTGAATTAATGGACACTAGCATACAAGGGTGTAGGATTCATCTTGACAATGGTGAGGACATATTTTAAGTGATTATATAATATTAATTGGGACAAAACAAGCGTAGGCAATCTGTTTCCAGTAGCGTGTTCAAGTTCTACGATTCCGACCAAGTATTTAGGAGAAGAAACAAAAGATCAAGAGAGCAGTTCAGTTGAGGACTTGTATTACAAAGACCCAAAAATTAACAGAATATTCTGGACTTGTAAACAGGACAAAGTTCTCTATAAAACAAGCATCGAAAAACTGCTGTTTTTATAGGAAAGGTGTGTGTATTGAAAAAAATGAAACTTAACTGGAAAATGAAACATAACAGAAATGGGATATTCCAATCCAACCTTTTTCAAACAAACCCTTTCTAGGACTATATCCTACTGGATTTTTCATGTGATTCAAAAAGATTGTGGAAGACTCATCAATAGTAAAAGAGGTCAAAAATCTCAATATTGTCAATGGTCTTCATTCAAATGGGGACTCAGGAGTTAGCAGAGCTGCCGCTGTTTACTCCGCTCTAACGTTATTCTTTGTGCTTCAGCGGCTCCGCCCCCGATCACTTATCCAACCAGAAGGCAAATGATGAGTAGTGTGAGAGACGGAAGGCATTAGAGAGGGACGGAAAGTCTCAACTGTATCTGAGCCTAAATAACCAGCCGGTCGAATGAATAAAAATGCGATACAGACATCCGTCAAAGTCCCAAATATCAGTGCCGACAATCATCCCACCCGATAATTAGTCGATCTTTACTTACAAACACTTGTTTTCATATTTCGGGCTTTTTTTGGCTTGAAAAATGTGATGCAGTTTGATTTTGGTGTCCGTAAACAGAAAAGGACTTGAAATAGAAATGACTTTACGTGACTTGTCAGCACGTAGCCCGTAGCAGAGGCTCACTAGTGATGATGGGAGTATTGCCACCTCCTGGAACTGTTCTCCCTCATCTCCTTGGAACAAGATTCTGACAGGTTTTAAGTGACAGGTTGCATCATCATCAATAGTAAATCATTTTCTAGTGTCCAACTAAAGAGGCACTATGCTTTCTTTCTGAGTGAAAAAGCATTCATTGTTGTTTCAGTAGAAAATCATGGTATATTTTTGACATTTTATGTTCTTTCCTTAGCTCAAGAAAACATCTGTCTTAGGATTTCCCCAGACGGCCGAAGTTGCCAAATATATTTCAGATACTGTGCAAAAAATAAAAAGCTTAAGCAAGGCATGACTGCGTATTTTCGCAATGACTTCTCATAGTATTCCCGTTTTAGTGTTAAACAAAACTCACACCAAGGTTGGTTCCTGGTTGGAAATGCATTCATTGTTGTTTCAGTAGAAAAATATGGTACATTTTCCGACATTTTACCGTATGTTCTTTCCTTAGCTCATAAGCTTAGCCAACGTCGCCAAATAGATTTCAAATACTGTGCCAAGAAAAAAAAATTGGACGGAGCCTTAATGGATGTTTTTACAACCACTTCCTCTTCCTTCACTTCTTGTCTTCCATCCTCATCTTTGTCTGACCGCCATCGCCACATTGGTTTGGCTGTAACTGGCATTGAGCTTCGTGACAGAGACTTTTTTTTTTCACCTTCTTTGTCAGACTGAAAAGCTGGTTCTTTTGTCACTTATAAATGTTACAAGTTGTATATTATGTTTCATATTAAACCAGGGGTCGGGAATCTTTTGCACTCAAAAAACAACAAGGCATAATAATTTGATTTGGTTTTCTTTTTGATAAAAACACAATATATTTTCAGACAAAATTCAACAAAACTGCCAAACCCATTCTCCAGACAAAAGCTAAATCTTAAGCGTATTTTTGTTCGGTGTGTGATGTTTGATAATTTCATAAAATATATGGAATTATAATAATATCTGAGCCCTATATCAACAAATATTCCACTTAAAATGTGTCTCCCTCTCACAGTTACTTAAGATAAAGTTCATTTTGTTCCTGAATGATGGTTTCAAAACGAAGTGCGAACAGAGTTCTTTTGTAAAAATGTCACTAGATACTGCAACCGAGAACGATATGGTAGTATTCACCTTCAGCTAAGGGACGCCGTCACAAATCTAACCTCTGTAATCAAGAAGTCATACTGTAAGTAATTACGGCATCTTTGAGATCTACAAACATTCATCTCTAAACTTAAGCACGGCGTTGATCATTCGTCATTTTTTTCATCAAGCATTCTTTCATAACTTGCATAAACTATACGTTTGAAAATGTATCCTGAATAAGGATGCATCTCATTAAAAATATATAGCTTGCAGCCAACAGAAATTGCAATGAACTTCATGATATATGTTCAGAAATACATTTTTTTCAAAAATTAAATCTCATGCAGTTCTACCCCTCATATTCTATGTGACAAGATAGGAAGCACCATGTTTGCATTTTGCACATGACGAGATTTTGCAAGCTCTAATCTAGAAACATCATTTATTTTATCATTTCAAAGTAGAAAAGTGCTTCAGTGCTTCTGCCGCTAGTGTAAGAAAAGCGGTGTTTCACTCCTGACCTGAATGTGTTAAAAAAGTGAATTTTATTTCTTGGCCAGATGTACTCCTAAACAGAGCCATATTTGGCTCATGAGCCATAGGTTACCGACCTCTGTATTAAACTTTTGAAAGGTGAAAACAAAATCTACGCATGAACATTATTGGTTATTTTTGTATTCTCTGGCTGGATACATGTGGCTTACAAACAGACAAGACATACTGCAGCTCCCCTCCTCCAATACCGGTTAAGCAGCCATTTGTTTACATTGCACGTTTCCTTTCATCTTACTGTTTTCATCTTTCCTTCAAACGCCGCTGCTCTCAAAAACAAAAACATGAACTCCCTAAAATGCCAGATGATGATCAATTCCGATGTCAATAGCTTTGAACTTTAACCTCGCTACATACTGTTCAAAAGCACACCGATTATCAATGTACAGTAATTGACTGAGTCGTCTTTTTTGCTGCACGCAACATTTAGAATAGCAATGTCGATGTTTCGAGTCGTCTTTGGTGGAAAACAGGCTCTTGGCGGGTAGCAGCAGATTGCTACTGGGCTCCCAGTGAGCGTAACGGCGAGTTAATATCGGCTCTGACACAGCAAAGTCTGCTCAAGGGAGGTGATGTTGTTTTGGAGTCAACATTGCTTATTCTTACTGTCAGTCAGTCATTGCATGCAGGTGTTGCTGGCATGAATTGAAGCATAATCAGTTGTAAATCAAGGATAGAGACTGTCCTACTAAAAATAATACCTATAAATTAGAGCTACACCATTTTAAAAAGAAAATAATAATAATAATAGTTGCGATTTTCAGACTACTATTGAAATTTCAATGTGATTTTTATTTTTATTATTTTTAAAGTGATTATTTTGTACCAGTTTTTTTTGTGTGTGTGAGTACTTAATCCTCTTAATGTCTTTGGGTCAAAATGACCCTCCACTGTGTTGTTAAAATCTTACAAAATTACCTTTGAATTATATTTTATTTAACTTTAAATGTTGTGACTTTTCCTAGATTTGTCCCAACAGTAGATAAACAAAATGCTGTTTTTATTTACATTACCAAGTAATCTGTATATAAAAAGAAGTACAAAATCATTTGGTCCTTAAAATCATGACAACACGAGGGTAAATCATATTGGAACCCCCCAAAAAACAGCTCCCTCTTCTGGGGAGCTTTGTTATGGTTGATGTATGCTCACACAAGGCTCAAACCGCAGTGTCTTGCGATTACACAATCCTACTACGTCATATCTCAATATTGATTAGATTTCCGTTAACCGAGCAACCCTATTATAGATACTTGTTAAAACGATTTTGTTGTGGTAAATATTTATCATCCTGCTACACTAGACTACTGCTCATGATTTAAAACGAGTGTTCTCTTGCTGAAGACATGACTTTTGCAGTTTTGGCTGGCAGTGCTATCAAGTCCAACACACCGGGATAGGACCCTCGCAAGTTTGAAGTGTTAAATTGATAATGCAATTGTTGTGAAACAAAATTTTCTTCTTCCCCCGTTTTCATTTGATTCCGGGTAGCGAGAAAGTAGGTCATCAAAATAAAGGCCAAGACAACAAGCTGTTTCTTCTGAGGTCTTATTTGCAGAATATTCTGGCCACAAATGAGTTACAGATGATGGTTGTATCAAGATCACAAGTGCAAAGATGAAAATGGCTCGCAGTCATTCTTATACTAGAAGAGTTCAGACAAAGTGTAAAGTGAAAGGAAAACTAAACTTAAAGTGTAGCAGTGGTAGACATTTCCAATTCACTACGACCCTTTATCCAAACCAGTTCTCGCAAGTGTGAGATGATATGGTTCAAGGCCACTTCTGGTTACAAAATACAGCACAACTGAAATAATGAGAAAGTTGACGCTTACAACACCACAAAAACCAGCATGGCATATAGTTTGTTGTCCTCTTTTAAATGGATTGATTTTGGGGGGTAAATAGAAAGGAAACTCCTGAAAACTTGCTATTGGTGTTAGCATAAGCACTAATTTCAAGATTATTGGTCTGCAAACTTAGCTCCATTTACTGTTGGCTGAACCCTTAAGTTCAACCCCTTAGCAGCTGCTATATAAACAACTGCAAGTGTTGTTGTGAACTAAAACAAAAAATAGTGCAATACCATCAGCAGCACCATATTTCCAATATAAGGGATAAGATTTTAATAAACATGTTTCTATTCATGGGCAAGATATATTTTTTCAGAGTCTTGTGTGCTTCTTTAGGATGGTGATGGCCCTGGGCAAGAAACAGTCTTAGCCTGTAAGTCCTTGCTTTAAGAGGGTCTGGCGAATCTGCCAGAAGGCTTAAGGTCAAAGAGGTGGTGGCCCGGGTGAGAGGAGCTCTTTATCATATTGTTGGATCTGCTACAGAATTGCAAGCCGGTAATGTCCTCCGGACGGGGCAGGAGGAAATTTTGGGATGTGTTAACGACTGCAAGTATATATATATATATATATATATATATATATATATATGTATATATATATACCTCATCTCATCTCATCAGCTGCACCGCTTATCCTCAGTAGGGTCGCGGGGGTGCCATCCAGCAATCATCGGGCAGTGGGCAGGGGACACCCTGAACTGGTTGCCAGCCAATCGCAGGGCACACGGGGACAGACCACTCATTCGCTGAGTCACACCTAGGGACAATTTGGACCAGCCAATTCACCTGAAATGCATGTCTTCGGAATGTGGGAGGAAACCGGAGAGCCCGGAGGAAACCCACGCATATATATATATATATATATATATATATATATATATATATATATATATATATATATATATATATATATATATATATATATATATATATATATATACAGCTGTGCTCCCAGCATACCACACTGTGATCTGCTTCATGAAGTGGCCTCATCAAGTTTTTTTAATGAAATGAAATAAAATGAAATGATCTGCATTTATATAGCACTTTTCAAGTCAATGACCCCCAAAACGCTTTACATTATGCTTCACATTTCCCAATAGCGGCCTAGATCTGTGCAGCCATGTAAGGCGCTAACCTGCTTATTGGGGGAATTGGGGGTTCAGTGTCTTACCCAAGGACACTTCGGCATGTAACACGGACAAGCCGGGATTCGAACTGGGATCCCTTAATCCTAAAACGATCGCGCTACCTCCTGAGCTACTGCCGCCCCGCAAAAGAGTCGCAAAAGTATTTTGGCCTGTGTCTGTCATGTGACTTGAATCCTCCTCCTCTCACTTGCGGCCAAAATTACATGTTTAATATTTACACAGCAAACCTGCCAAGGAGTTCAAGTGTGAAAAGGGGGACTCTTCTCATGAGCACAGAGTGAAATTAATGTTTAATGTCATCAGTTCACATTGTTGCTCAAAGGTGTGTCTTAAACTCTCTGGTGCCTTTTGGAAACAATCTCCACGTCTTCCTCAATAATTTTTTGTGTTGTATTTTGGCAGCCCAAAATTAGTTGTATGTCGTGCACTTTTTTATCATAGATGAAATCCCATTTTTCCTACTCATTTTACAACATTCATCAATAGGTAATGATTTAGACAGTTTGCAGGAATTTTCAACATTATTCAAATTAATTAAAGAGCCGTATTATGTGTAAAATAATATTTTCTTCCACTGAACAAAAACTAGGGGGAAAAAAAGAAAAGAAAAGAAAAAAACCTTATTAAAAAAACTCAAAAAGACATTGATAAGATGCCATATTGGTTCTGTCCATAAGACATCCATATTTGGTTGAAAACTGAGTTTTAAAAACCTTTTTAAGGAGGTCGAAATGATGTCTTAAAATTACTTTTTTCCTCTTACATTTGAACTGCAATAGACAAGATGAACACAACAACGGCAAATTTTAACGAAATATTTTTTAAAGGGACACTGTAATATTTGACCACTATATGTTGCTTAGTCGTGTCGTGCAACCACAAACGAGTGCAAAGCACAAGAATATAAACTAGAGAGACCCAAATTGACCAGACCGCACCATTTTTTGCCCAGCCTTTCACAAGGTTATTGTTTTTTCTGTGGTACCTGTCAGCAACGAGATGGCAGACAATCATGTCAGCTCCTTCGAGGCGAGCCTCATGTTATTTCATAAAAACAATTTTCGCATCCTTTGAGTATTTTTAAAAAATATATGTTTGTATAATAGTTGATGTATTTTTACTTATTATTAAGATCAATGTTGCTTTTTAAATGAAGTCTTTTTTTACCTCCAGGAGGCGCTAAATATTACACAATGCCCCTTCAAGTAAATCATGTGTAAAGCGGACCAGACCGGATTATTTCTTTGACTTTTAATAGACAGGATGCAAATATAAGCTCACATGAATATATTTACACATAGTATGCAAAATTTGAAATCAGGATTTGGAGCTGAATTCAAATCACATATTGTGCCTGTTGGCGGGCGAGCTTTATTTATCAAGCTGCTCAGATTCATTTCCTGTGTCTCAAACGATCAAGTCAAATCTGAGGATTAGGCCCATTCCCGAAAATCCACCCTGCGACCCCCGCCACCTCCCGTGCGTGTGCGTTCCTTCACGAAGTAGAGTCTGATGTGAAGATGGGCAGCAAAAGGTCTGCGTTCTTCCTTCTTAGTGACTTGGGAGGATGCTTGTGTTTGTTTAAGCTTGGAGCCGTTCCCTTACAAATGCGGAAGCTGGGAAGAAGTTCTTTGGAGTTAATGAGGAGCTGATAAAACCATTATCTGTGTCTGCTTGCAAGCATGCGGCGATTGACATGTTCCAGATAACGTTCTTTCTTTTACTTTTTGTAAACTATGAGCTGCTAGCACTTTGTGTTTTTATATCCATTCGTTTTGAAAATACTAGCCAACAGATTTGCTCTGTAGAGTCAGTTTCTATTGACTTTGTGAACCACAGAAGGATTCTCAGTGCACGACATCCGACTTTCCCGGAAGAGAGGAAACACGCAAATGCGTCGTAAGCTTTAAATCATCATTCTTGCCAGCCACAAGGAGCAGCTCCCAAAACTTGACAAAGGAACAGTCGTGACGCTTGTAAACAGTTAGCTTTTATTTTATGACCACAATCCTTTCTCTCTGTGGTTTCAAAAGCTTCCGTATATTTCTTTTCTGCCGTATTGTAAGTGACAAGTGACAAGAATGCTGTCGAGTGAAGATGACCCCACAAATGCTCGGTCTTCAGTTTACGACCAATCAGAGTTTATCTTATTTCAGAAGGAGAGTAACGATTGGTCGTTATTTGAATAAGAATGAGCGCCCCAGAGATAGATGAAAGTAGGATTTTATTTTGAATTTAACACATTTAACAACTTTCAACAAATGAAATCATCAAAGCACTGTTTTTCAACTAGTAGGGACTCATAACAAATGTTATTTTTAGGAAAACTCGAGTTTGCTGCCGCGTTAAACATGCAAAATTACTCAACTACGAAATAGAGTAAACATTCACTAACTCTGTCGTGGATGAGATCTTGACACAATTTCTGCAGTTTGCCTAACACACAATTCCTGCTTTTTTATCCTCCCTTTAGAGAACGTCCAAGCAGACACTTCAGCATCCCCATTGCAGGCAGTTCTTGGAGTCTGGTAAGTTCACTTTAAGTGATCAAATGTGGCTGCGTGTCATAATTGCAATTCCAGATTTGAGTGATTTTTCTTTTGGGTGTGAGTGCCGTATTCTTCTTTTGGTGCTTTGGGATCTTGGTGCATAGCAGCTCTGACTCAGGGTATTTAAACCTAAGAAGGTATTTCCTCACTACCAGTTGCATCTTCTGTATAAGCAATTATAGATGACGACTAAATACAGAGTGGCTGGCTGTATATAGAAATTAGTAGGGATAGCGCTGCAGTAGACAATAATCCCCACAAATTCGCTATTAACGATTTGAAAAACCCTTTATATTAACAGGATTTCTCTGCCGCAGCCTGATGGATAAATATGCATCATAAGTTATTTTGCATTCCAAGAAGTTTTACTTCTTCTTAGTCTCCTCTCCTCATTTTTTAACTAATCCACTGCCATTAACAACTAGTATGTTAATTTGAAAGGCACATTATAATTGAGTTAGAATGAAAAATGCGATTCTAGTTACAGTAAGGTGCTCTAAGACAAACGAAAGACATTACTGTTTTTGAAGTTTGCTGTTCTATTAAAAAAAGAAAAACTCGATGACTTAAAGGTGGTGTCAGTACCTTTAAAAAATGTACTTGCTGAAGCCATGTTCTGGCTGAAATCAGCAGCCTCTGTCAAGCTCCTTTTGTTGCGCGTCCAAATATGGGAAATTCTTAGATGTGTTTGGTTTTATTTACGGAATAGTCTGGGCATAAATCAGCTACAGGCAATTGCTGTAGGAATTCAAAAATGCAAAGACTGTGGTGGTTTGCCATAATTCTTATACAAAAATGGTAGTCAATAAACTAATTGTAAAGCTCTTACAAAGTTGAACGTAAAAGGGTCACCAAAGTTTGATAGAACACTTAAATCATCATTGCAGCCTCCGTCACGCTCCTTTTGTCGCACGTGCACATGTGGGAAATTCTTAGACGCGTTTGGGTTTGCATTTTTAAAACTGTCCTTTTCTAACTTTCACCATTTTTAACCTAGAATAAAAGAAAACTGTGAGCATTTGCATGAAATCACTCTCCTCACCCCAATCTCCACCGTCTCCTTTCCTCTAACGTAATGCGCTCCGTGGCCGTAACACCGAGGTTAAAAGTAAGACAAAAGCACATAGGCGCAGTTACAATTTTTTTTATAAAGGCTCTATAAACTCTGTTAGGCATTTTAACACACAATTAATAGAGAACATATTTTATTTTTAACTTTTTAAGGATACATTAAACTACGAACCCCGCCTCTTAAGAGTGTTGTGGCTTATTTCGAGTGGTTTATAAACAAGGTGCAAGCAAAGTTTTTTTATTTTACTTCAATTAGTTTTTGTAATAAAATAATATATTTAAGCTTGTTTTCTAGTAAAATCAGGAAATTATTAATTCAATAAGCAAAATGATCTGATTTGGCAAGTGGTACATACAACTGCTCACAGGAGTGGGCAAATAAAGTGAAAAAAAATCACAACTTTTTCCAAACAAACTTACAATTTGGCTTTTATCACTCTTCAGGGAGAATGTGTATTATTTAGCACCTCCTAGTGGTAAAAAAAACTTTAATAAAACAATATTGATTCAAACCAATACATGAACTTGTTAAGAACCGGATTAGGAGGAGAACCCAAATGCGTGATGTTTCTCACAGAAGCCTTTTATTTTACGGGAAATGGGGCAGTCATGCACGTTAGGCAGCTGTCTGGCGTGGAATGACAGGAAGCCAGAGGCCGACGAGATCGATACCAATTGCCCGAGCAGATATCGGACAGATGGGGTCAATACCGGACAGGATGGGACAGACCGGATTGATATAAAAACAGGATACTGAAATTAAACAGGACAGACTAGACGGGAACAAGATCAATAATAAACAGGACAAAAATGGACGGGAACGATACCGGACAAGGAACACAGGCAGGAAACCGGACAGAGTCAAAACCCACGTCTTGCGGGGCGGAGGTTCGTTGACGGACTGACAAAGGGAGAGTGAGAGCACTGAGCTTAAATAGAAGGGAAGCCAATCTGTCACTGAGCCGCAGCTGGCGCCACACGGGCGGCACCATGGCAACCGTGACAGAACTATCATATAACCATGCATTTTTTTTAATACTTGCAATTTGCATTTTGTTTTACATAACTTGAGCAGCATCTAGCAGAAGCGGAAATAATCTGCTATCATGTTGCTACGGGTAAAACAAAAACTTTGTGAACATCTGGGGGGAAATATGAGAAGAAAAATAATGCTGTTTGGTCACTTTGAGTCCCGTAGTTACTATTCTATTTTTGTTTGCAAGACATAACAGAGACATCTAGCAGTAAAAAAACACCACACACACCATCCTTTTAATTTTCCCTCGTCGTCCAGAAATAGCATACATGTTGTTACATGATGTCATTGAAGGAATTCCCTCCTCTTGAATCTGTAAAGTTTGTTCTTAATGACATGCATCTGTTAGTCATTATGAGGGAAACCTCCTAGTAGCACTCAAAGGAGTCTGAAGTCTTACAAACAGCTCCCTGGCAGTTTGTCCAGTAGTTGAAGTAATTTTAGTCAGGACCAAAGTCGGCAAGGGTCTGGAAAATTTAAAGAAAAAAAAAAGAGGCTGGCGTTCTGCCAGGTAGTATATGTTGCACTACTTGGACTCATGACATTTCAAACTCACTTTTCCCATGACTCATTTAAGTGGTTGCCAGATTAGTCCTGCCATTCACAAGGACAGGAAATTGCGGGCTCATGCAGGGGAAACAAGATATTTCTTGACTTAATCCTAAAACTGTTATTCAGAAGAAGTAATTCATTTGCAGAAGATGTATTTGTCTTTTTTTTTTACTTTATTTCTGTACTGTTAAAGGTTTTACATTTAACTATTTACTTATTTACACTTGACTTCATTTACATTACTGTGTGCAATGGAAGATGTTTCCGTTGTCACTCTGACTGTTAAAGTTTTAAGTGCAATATCCTGTTTATGTACAGTTTTTACTTAAGCTGCTCTTGACTTAATTCTAAACCATTTAAGCAAGGAAAAGATGAATTATCTTGGTGTAGAAAAGTTCTTAACCATTAATTTGTTTTGTACTCTTAAAGGTTACATTGTACTGTCTACTTATTTACTCTTGGCTTCATTTCCATAACTGTGCAATGGAAGATTCTTCAGTTGTCTGGTTTACTGTTTACAGTTTTAAGTGCAATATCCTGGTTCAATTGCAATATCCCGGTTATGAACAGTGTTTACTTTAGATGCTCTTGACTTAATTCTCACAGTAATGCAGAAGAAATATTTTGCAGGAGAAACGTGCTATCACAGAAACGTTCGTTACTTCATTTATTTATGTACTGTTAAAGGTTTTACATTTGACTGTTCACTTATTTACACTTGACTTTATTTCCATAACTTTGTGCAATGGAAGATTTGTCAGTTGTCATTTTGACTATGACAGTTTTAAGTGCAATTCACCCAGTTGTGTATTGTTCTTATTTCAGATGTGGATACTTCATACTATAATTAAACACATTCTTTTGATTATGATTCTACTGATATTTTTGAGCTGCCCAAAGTAGTCGTTTCCTATCGTCTAATTACTCATGGCTTTTGTTTTTGATGCACAGCAGGAGATGATGTGCACGTGTGAGTGGCTATTGAATTTGCTTGAGCCTGACAGTTTCTGCGGGCTGGGTACTTGGATTTCAGGATACCAAGGCTGAAGTGTGCAATGTCAGCACCACTGATCATGATGTAGGAGTGACTGATATATAATTCCGAACAACAGTGCCAGACTGCAAAGTAATATTGAGGTAGAAGGGAAGAATAGACACATCAGCAGAAAAACTAAAATTTCTTAAACTATATACATATGTATATATATATATATATATATATATATATATATATATATATATATATATATATATATATATATATATATATATATATATATATATATATATATATATATATATATATATATATATATAGAGAGAGAGAGAGAGAGAGAGAGAGAGAGAGAGAGAGAGAGAGAGAGAGAGAGAAAACAAAAGCTTAATTTACAGAAACCTTTATTATATTTACAGAAACCTTCGTTATCTCTTGAGCCACGGTGACCACAAATTATCGGAAAAACTGTATATTGTTATAAGTTTACTCCGTCTTTAATATTAGACAGCTGCAAAGGATATTGCATAGGATGGCAGTTTGTTTCAGTTATTGGGTACTTGGACTATTTTGCTCTATTCACAATAATGTTGCTGTCATATGATTTCCAAATCTATTTAGGATAGATCCCTTTTTGTAATCTAGGAGATTTGGTAAACAATGAATGCTCAGGGGAGGGTTTTTAGAACCGTTTTTGAATTTGGCATTTTGAGGGTTTCTTCTACAGTTTTTTTCCTGGGTGTCCTTGAAAGTTCAAAATTCATTGACGTCTTCTCTCCTTATTTTGAGTGTCTACTAAACTAAAATCTTCATCTCATCTCATCTCATCTCATTAGCTGCACCGCTTAGCCAATCCCAGCAATCATCGGGCAGTGGGCAGGGGACACCCTGAACTGGTTGCCAGCCAATCGAAGGGCACACAGGGACAGACAACTCACTCACTTATTCACACCTAGGGACAATTTGGACCGGCCAATCCAACTGAAATGTATGTTTTTGGAATGTGGAGAACGGGGAGAACATTCAAACTCGGCACAGGAAGTCTGGAAGCTGGACTTGAACCCACACAGGAGGTTCCCAAGACCTCAGAACTGTGCCGCCGTGCTGCCTAAACTAAAATCTTATCATATTGTTAATTTAGAAGACCTGACAATTCAAGTTTTTTTTAATAAGAAAACTGGTTTTGGGAAACAATATTTCAATATTTTGTGCCTCGAAATTTTTTAATTAAAAACGTAATGAGACACTGTGTTAGAAGACAAACTCATACAGCCCTAGGATACTAAATGAAAGGCCTTGACCGTAAATAAATCCAAGCACAAAGATCCAAACATCAGTCAGAATATTTATCGATGGATTAAAATAAACGGCCTCCCATTTGTGAGCAAAAAGGCCGGGAGCATCCAGTGACCCACTTCAGTATCCATAACATGAAAGATCACTCTCGGTTGCCAGCATCCGCCGCTGACCACAACAGCCCCACCCTCCCTTTTTGTGCCCATCGCCATGGCAACGCCGACATCATTGTGGGTGGGGCTAATGATTATAGCAGGCACCAAGAAAATCCAATTTGTCAATAATTTGCCTGCTTTCAGACCTAGAAACAGACTATAATAGAATAGAAAAGAATCTAGCTTGACATTTGTGTTCATAACAGCTTCTCAATTATATTGCGGGATACTCTAAATAAATAAGTACTTGATTTTTATCTTGTCTATATGATTCATGTTGCAAAGTTCACTTTCTAGTACATTGCAAAAAAGAAAATCTTAATTAACTAGCATAATTTGTTCTTGTTTTAATTATTATTTACATTAAACAAAAACGTTTTTCTGTTTCTTTTCTAATGAACTATATTTTTCTTAAAATGTTCTATACTTTTAAACTTGTCTTTTTTTGAGTAGCATAAGAAAATAATAATTCAAATGAGCAAAATGTTTTCATACATTTCATACATTTGACAAGTGTATATTACTTTACAAGTCTATGTTTAAATGGACAGTGACCACTAAATGTAGCTTTATTGTGTAGATAATTAAATAGCTTCAGTTTTCTTTTTAGTTTCATCACAACCATACCCATTAATAATTGATCAAAAATGTTGTTTCTTTTTTTAATTAAAATATTTTTAAGAGACACAAATTTGATTTACATTTAATCTACATCCCTATAGTACATCCCTAAATTGTCCAGGCTCATCGCAACAACCCGGGTTCGATTCCCAATGCATCCAATGCCGATTAAATGGGGTCAGCAATATTTTTCCAGTGATCAATCATTGAAATATTCTATTGTAAATCTTCATCCAAACTTTGATTTATGTTTTGGGGGAAAAAAATTGAATGTTACATGAATACCTTGTTTGTCCCGCTACCGGTTTGTGGACCACTGTAATAAAAGTACAAAAGTGATTAATGGGTTTGTATGAAAATAAGTGAAAATATCAAAAGCTTCATGCGTGTACGCACACACACGCACACATGGGATTAAAGCAAGGTTGGCCTACTGAGACACTCTGCCAAAGATTCCCTACTAAATAGATGGTGACATTCCAATGTCGCCAGCACTTTGTGAGGACATGCCGAGTGACCCAGATCAGGGTGGAGTTGAGGGGGAGGGAGGTGAGGTTGGATTAAGGATATGGCGGGGCAGGAAGGTAAGGTTGAGCACCTCAGAGGGGGGACGGCTGGGGGCACACGCTTGCAAAAGCCAAAGGAGGACACCTGTCTGTCTGTTGAATCGGGTTTAAAGCTTAATAAGCGTGATGCCTCTTCTCAAAGGGCACCTGAGATCAGGTCAGGTTTGAAGACGTATTCTTTTCACGTCACAGGGCAGGACCATAACAAGAATTTTGCCATGAATCAAAGTGGCAGTTTTGCAGCTACTGTGGCAAATTCTGTCTGAATTTATGCTGAGTCAGTCTTCTCTCCGCTCATCAGATTGATCCTCCTAGCTTTTTTAGGACGTCAATACCTGTAAAATATTTAAATAACTAATCGGTTAACTAATTATTTTAGAGGCGACATAAATATTTATATTTATCAGGAATACCGCTGACATACTGCACCTCAAAATAAATACCATGATTTCAAGTGTGGCTACGCACACATTTTAAACTGACTTATTTTTTTTTAAATCAAGGCACACACACCAAATACTCAAGGAATTTGTTTACTACAAATCTACAGAAGAAAATCAAATATAACCAGATAAAATTAATTACACCTGAAATTATGGACCAATGAATAATAGAAGACAGAAGTAAAGAAAGGTACCCTGAGGTTTACTTGTCACAGTGTAGAGGAAAAAAACTACACACTGTGCTTAAACCTGCGTTTGGAGAAAAATACTTTCAGGGGACAGCTAGGCAACTGAGCAAATAATCTAATTAGATCAATATTCCCTGAATCCGGCAAGCCCATACATGCCAAGATCAGTCTCTGGCTGTCTCCTTGTTGGATGGGCAAAATTAGTAAGTAGCTCAGGAGGTAGAGTGGTCTTTTTGGGACTGAGAGGTCGCAGGTTTGAACACTGGCTCTGCCTAGTTACATGTCAAAGTGTCCTTGGGCAAGACACTGACCCCCTAATGCCACCGATAGAAGGGAGGAGTCTTTTACATACTGACGCTGCTATTGGTGTGTGAGTGTGAATAGGTAGCACTATGGAAGGTCTTCATTGACTTGAAAAGTGCTTTATTAATGCAGACATTTACATTTATTTTAACTGATGTGTGTTGTGCTGCATTTTAAATTAAAGTTTTCATTCTTTTTTTTTGGTTTAGGCAGTATCATATCTGCTGAACCTGCTGTAGTACCTTCCGTGGTTGCCAAAGCAACAACCGTCCTGATCAGTATTCAAGAGAGAGAGAGAGAGAGAGAAAGATAGAGAGAGAGAGAAAGAGAGAGAGAGAGAGAGAGAGAGAGAGAGAATGGGGGAGAGAGAAAGAGAAAGAGAGAGAGAGAGAGAGAGAGAGTGATGTTGAGTGATGTTCAAATATGAATTAGAATAGTAGTGGGAAAAAGTTTCTGTGCTTTAAAATGTTTAAATCCCTTGCTACTTAGCGCTTCATACCCCCTTACGTAGTAAAATCTACAGTTTTTGCCGTGATCCCTTATCCCCAGTTGACTACGCTGCATATCTCAAGAGGTTCTAGGTCCCCATTAACCATGATAAACAAAGAATTTTGACAAAAAACATTTTAAAAGCAACTTAAGTAACATTTTTGTTGACAAGAAATGTCACAATAACTACTTTGGGACAAGTGACAATAATGACATCACTCCAATGAGTCGACATTTTCAGTCCAGTGCAAGTCTCTCCTGTTTCTTCCATGTATAGGCCACCCTCTGGATTTATGCCTCTTCGTCCCTTTGCCAGGTATTTGGTGGCTCTGATTACTAAGGCCCTTTGGGTTTTAGCCGAGTGTTGATGGCCATATCATATTTTGGAGTAGTTTTTTCAGCACCTCTTTGCTACACCGTTTTTTTTCAGTATTTTACTAAATTTTTGAGGGGGGTGGGGTGGGGGGGGGGGCTTTTCTTTTTACCAAACTGATGGGCGTTCACATATATACTCAGCAGAGTGTTTTAAATATCTGCAATTGTCCTCTGGGTCTTGTGTCTGTGTGTGTGATGGGAGGAGGTGGATGATGGGGGGGTGCAGTCTGTTGGCTGGTCTAGGATTTGGTGGTGGGACAAAAATTATGTAACAGCTTTCCTTACTTTGCCAATTCGTATTTTGACACCTAGGTCATTTAGCCTCGATTTACAGTACCATATTTCCTGGACAATAAGGCACGCAGAATTAAAAGGCGCACCTTCAAAAACAGTCACCTACAAAATAGTTCTCATATAGAAGGTGTAACGACTATAAGGCACATGCAATTAAAACTACTGTAAGAGCAAGTGTTGCTTTAAAAAAAGTCAGTAAAACAAAACTTCATAGAACATAAACACCTGGTTTCCCGACTGAAATTGATTCTTTCATAAATGGTGACTGTATTTCGTAGTTATTGTGTATTTTTTATTCATTATATTTTTCGGTCTATGAGGTGCTTCGGATTATAAGGCGCACTTACCAATTTCCAGTGATTTGGGTTTTTTAGGTGCACCGTATAGTCCAGAAAATACAGTACTTACACTGATTATTGAGTCAGTGAGTCTTTTCACTTCTGAGCCTTTTTCTCCCTGTGTGATTTGATAGCTTTATTCGAAAGAGCTGTGTTTTTGTTTTTTGCATATTCGGGGCCTTTTATTAAATCTTGACATCTACCTTGTTCTGTGTCTGTGTAAATGAAACAAGGTCCAAATGGAGCAGAATCCAAACCATCTTGCCCCCACGAGACCACTAGACACTACTTCTCTCTCTCTCAATGTATTGATTTGAGGGCAATAAGAAACCCAAAAAGTTGGTTTCGAGGCTAGTAGAAATTCAAGTAGTATTTTGTGGAATTATTTGAAGCTTGTTTTTAGAAATCTCAATCTGTTTCCCCTTTGTAGGTGGACAGTCCCCTCCCCAGTTTTCCAGTAGGCAGATAGGAATGGCAGACAGCCGTCAGTCAGAGGAGTTCTGGGCCCCCAATGGCCGAGAGAATGGAGAGAATGAAGAGAACGGCTATTCGGCGTACGCCTACCAGGAGAACGGATTCAACGGTGGGGCAGTTGCCCATCCCAGTACAACAGGTATGGAGATAGCGTTTTTGGAATCTTCCTGTCTTTGGCTACACGTGCTTGATGGTGTCATGCTATTGCTGATATCAAACGTCTCACATCAGCCATGTGTGAAAAGCCAGAAAACGTTAGGACCACCGTTACATTGACCTCCTCCCGCCCGTGTCTTGTCAGTTTGTTTGTCTCTCTCTTTCCCTCCACAGTGGGTGACTCAGCCAATTTGCCTCCCTCCCCTCCTCCCTCTCCATCCGCTGATCAGACGGGGCCAGCGGCACAAGGTATACCCAATGCACACTTTTAGCCTTCTTGGACCATTCTCTTACTCTTATCTTTATTACCTTTTACCTACAATTAGTATTGGCTATGTGACTAAAAATAGTACTTAGGGGCCGGTCACACAGCCATTTGCGGCTGAATCACGGCTAAAATTTTGCGTAATTTTTTTGCCCGTGGTTGCCCGCGATGGAAAATGCGCAAAATTGGCCAACCCGCTGTTCATCGGTGGTATGCCCGCAAAACAGACGCCGGCGACTGTTCCGCTTCCTCATCGCGTCATTTCTGCATAATTTTCTCGTGTGGACCACGGGTATAAAAGCTCCCGAGCCTGTGTTGTGCCCAAATCCGACTCCTACGCAACACCCCCACCGCCCCACCCCCTCGCAGGGAACGCGCATTCTGCTGCGATCGATTTTGACTTTTTCATGCGCGTAAACAAACGCATTTTGTAGAATACGATCGCACTTTATTGTTTAAATAAACGCGTTATATAGAGTAGGATCTCCCAATTGTTATAATTAGCTCGCTTTATTGTTTTAATAAGCGTTTTATATAGAATACGATCGCTTTTGTTGGAAGCGCAGCAGAATGCGCGTTCACGCGAGGGGGGGAGGATTTACCGTTCGATTACGTTCACAACAAAAACAAAGACGGAATGGTTTAAGTTGTATTACATTCCCAACAAATGCAAGACGAAGTGGTTTTGGTTATATGTTCGCCATTACATTCCCTAAAAGTCAGATAAAACGAGGTAAAAGTGGTTGTAGTAGCGAGGGGATGCAAATCTCGGCAGGGATGCATTTCTCGGATAACACCGGGCTGTAGAAATCATAACCGCTCAAGACACATTCCCGTGAAGATCAAGATTTCAAGCTATGGCATCATTTTTATTTTATTATCTTGAAAAGAAATGTCAAGAAATAAAAATGGATTAAGACGAGGTCACTACGCTGACGGGGATCCATGTTCACCCCCTTGACGTCTCGAGCACAACTGACGTGTGCTCGGCAAATCGCGCTGTATATGCGCGGAGAAAGGCGTTTGACTGTCACAAAAGTAACACGCTAATTTCACGTAATAACACCGCGATACAGGCGCAGAACATGCTATTACCATGCTCCACCCACGATTACCAGCTGAAATTTCCCGTCTTACCCATGTGTAACCACGCCCTGGCCGCGGCCAGAGCACGTCGTTCCGCGTCATTTCCGCGTCATTACCTCGTGTTGACCACGTGTGCGGCACGCGGTTTAACACGTGCTCAAACTTTTGAGCAGCTCAAAACTTTTTCGCGTGGCCAACCGCGTGTGAATTTCCGACCGCGAGTAAAGCACTCCTGTATCTCGTCTATATGGCGGTCTCAAAACGTCCAACAGCGCCCAACAGCGTCTTTTTTACGGCCAGAAATTTCTGGCCGTGATTCAGCCTCGATACGCTCGTGAAAGGCTGTGTACCTGCGCTCTGAAGAATTGAGCAGCGCAAAACTTTTTCGCGCTGCCACCCGCGCGCGAATTTCCGACTGCATGTTAAGCACTGCTGTAACTCGTCTGTATGGCGATCTCAAAGCGTCCAATAGCGTCCGCCTCACAGGCAGAAATTTCTGGCCGTGATTCAGCCGCAAATGTCTGTGTGACCGGCCCCTAAGCTACAGTTATTAGATACTTCTTTTTAAAATGTAACTTAGTTTCCCCCCAGATTTCTGACACCAAAACCTTACTACAAAAGTACTTTTTCTAGTTACAAATTACTGTTAATACTCACATAGAAGCCAACCCCTAAAATGCTTTTAAATAGCCACATAATAAAACAAACAGAAGAAAATGTACTTGTTACAGAGAAAAGTAATTGAGTTTTAAGAATGCATTCCTTTGAAAGACCGTTAGTCCCAACACTGCCCACAACAAACTAAAATTAACTGAAAGTATCATTATGAACTGCGTGTAGGGGAATAAGTACTATGCAACAAACATTTTACATTTGGTATTAAGTTAGACAGTACATATCACATTTTTTTTTTTCAATTTTAACAATTTTAAACTTAACATGTTTTTGTCAGGAATTCACTTTATCTGAAGGAATCAAATGATAACATGGTAATAATTCTAAACCTAAACCAAGGAATTGAAAGAGAAACCCTGGACCTTAAAACTTCAAGGCACACATACAAACCACTTTGCTGCAACATTAAAGGGACAATGTGTATTAATTGAGTACCGGATGTTGATGTATGGTGGAGTGCAACTGAAACACAGTGATAAAAAGCACAAAAATGAATACAAACTACAGAGACTCAGAGACCAAAATGCAACATTTTACATTTCATTTTTTTGCCTGGACATTTTAAGGTTTTTGGGTACCCCAAGCAGCGAGATGGCAGACAATTATTTTAGTTTTTCTGGTTGAGGCTTTGTTATGTAAAATAATTGCAAGTTTATATAATAGTTCATGCATTTTTTTCAATTTTTTTTAAAATCAATAGTATTTTTTATGGAGATTTATTTACCACTACAAGGTTCTAAATACTACAAATGGTCCCTTTAGTTTACATTCCTTTCACATGTGATTCCACACACCACCTCCAATCTTGACTGCGAGTAACTGTCATTATCCACTAGTTTTTCATTGAACATAGTCTGTTGTCACAATCATCTTCATGAATGGTCCAAATGTCTTGTGAGCTCATGTAACCCCAGTCTTCTCCATGTCTTGCCCACCTGTCCTAAATCCCTTGTTTGAGAAGACAAACTAGAGCCTCTCAGTGCTTTGTCTGGGGAGGAACAACAGCAGGATGATGATGAGGAGAAGGTTGTCGTTTTCCAAGAGGAAGTGACATGTGAGCAAGCAGGGTCCCTGCTCTTAGAGCAGAACAATTTGGTAGTGGAAGCTCAGGTTTTGGGCTGTGTGCAAGCCCAAACACCTGAGGTGCTCAATGGAGGAAGTCACAGTCCTGCTAAAAAAGGTTTGTCAAGGTGCAATGTGCAAAGGGGTGCCTCCTTCTACTTGAGTATAAGAGTGCATGTGTGTGTGCATATGGCAAAGAATATATTCTCGCGCGTAATCTCCTGCTTTCCGCTAGCTGTGATGCTCTTTGGCTATCTTTATTGTTTTGTGCTTTTACAACTTTTCTTTTTTTCATTGACTATTTTTGCATTACATTATCAACCATTTTTTGGTTAAAAGTGGCTGTACTTTGTGTGTTGCCAGCTACATTGCAAACACAATTAGCATTTATTGCACCGAATATCTTTTGTGTAGTTGTGGGAGTGTTGACCGATGTGGTTTCTGAACATTTAGAGAAATTGTTTTCAAGGCTTTCCTTTGAATTTTCTTCCTTTGTCTTCACAACATTTTACAGCAAAGGGTAGTTGCATATTGTTACAGTCCAATATTGCTCCCATTACAGGTCCCTTAAGACAAGAAGAAATAGGCTCAGAGGCTCATACAATGTTCAGTTATATAGTATCTTTAACTAAACAAAACAGAAATAAAATGACGCAGGATGTATACTCACACGTGGAAAGAAAAACTACCTAATGTTCAAACACTAACCTGATCTGACAGAACAAAACATAAAGGGGGTCAACATGTCGAAAGAAAAATAATGTGAGTACCACGACAGACCATAAAATAATGAATGTACCATAAAGACTGTGAGCAAGCAAGAGAGAGATAGTGATTAGGAGTAAACAAGAGATAAAGAGAAACAACAATATAAAAAATCTGTGGAAGCTTTGAGTGCCCTTTATACATTCCCAAATACATTAGTCTCAGTAAAGCCAAGGACATATTAAATCAAGTTACAGGTTAGACTTGCCAACCCCCATGGATAGGAATGGGAACCCAATGATAATCGTATTCCCTTACTTTTTGTCATTTAACATCATATAAGTCATAGTTTTATTTCAGTTTTGCACGCAAAAGTAGC
Source organism: Urocampus carinirostris (assembly GCF_059441175.1). Classification (NCBI taxonomy): domain Eukaryota; kingdom Metazoa; phylum Chordata; class Actinopteri; order Syngnathiformes; family Syngnathidae; genus Urocampus; species Urocampus carinirostris. The sequence continues at coordinate 54,465,359 of NC_142351.1, read as the reverse complement.
TGCTGTACCCTAAAGCAAGGTATGTTTGAAAACCTACTGCTTCTGTGTGCTCAAGGGCTTGGCTTGGCTTATGTGGATCCTGCTCTTAGTAAACATGACTCCGAAGAGAACTTTACAGTATCCTCCAAACTTACAGCACACCTCAAAGAGAAGACCAAAATTGATTCCTTTGGGTATGGAACAATGAAGGCAGAAAATGAAAATGAAGAGAATCCTGTTTTAACCATCAAACCAGTTCCTGAATCTGCCTCAGAGGTGACATGTGATAAATTTGTAATTTTGGGCTTAAAAACATAATTTGATATAGGGACATCAGAAAGAAAGATTATTGCATTAGAAGCAAAAGGACCAAAGCCAAAAAACTTTCCTAGATGTTTGTTTCCAGAAACTGGAAGTGTCTCCAAATCTCTGGAGAAATGTCCCTTTGTGATTCCTTCATCTGCCTTTATGGGAAGATCATCTAGGGGAGACACATTTTTACCCTCTGATGACCATTCATTTAACCCACTCCAAAATATGTAACCTGCCAAGCGTCCTTCCTTGTCTTTCCCTGCAGAGTACAGACCTTCTTGACATAAAACCACAGTCTAAGGACACTAATACTGCTTTGCTGGTGGTAAGACCTTAAGCCAAGTTCACACTTGGAGAACAGACTTTATTATTGCTGGATGAAGAAAGGCAGCAAGATGATCTGGGTTATTCTGTCTTTAACAAATACTCTGGACCTATGCCCTCTCCACTCTAGAGGACAGTTCTTACATTTGTCTTCCTGCAATGGATTTCCAAGTTGATAGCTTTGGAACTGCTGAAGTTCAAGATGTCCAAAAGCAAGTTAATGAAGGATCTAATCATTGATTTTTGCAAAAATGACCTCTGCGGAAAAATATGTTGGACAAGTGGCATGAAACCAGAAGGCCTGAAAATCCCAATGACATAAACAAAAGACAGACTTACTGATGTTTGGGAAGCTGTTGACCTGGTGATGTTACGATACAAACAATTCTTGAGGGCGACATTGAAAAAGACTGTTCAAGAAAAGCATGTCCTGTGCCACCAAATAGTCCCTTCTCATTTACTGAAAAAAAAAAAACAGAGGTGAAGCTCTCCTGAGTCCCGCGTCACCAAAAGACCTAGAGAATACATCAAGAAAAACACAGACTTTCATAGAGAAAATGTATTACATATCTCAGTTGATGCTATAGCAAAAAAGAGCCTGGGGGATTAACACACAGCAGATAGAGAAACCTGAACAAGAACCGCCACTCTGTGATCCCATGTCACTGCCAAGGTCAAAAACACGAGCAAAGGAAGAGATCCCCAAAAGCCCTTAAGCCCTCTGACGGAATAAGTACACTCTACTTACAGGAAGCCTCACTGGGACCACAATTGTCCTCTCCAGTCATAATTATACGTCATCCACATGTGGGCGAAAATAATTGCATAGATGGTGTTGAAGCAATCATATATGAAGCTGATAGGCTTGCTCTCTCCAAAGTGGATGAGCCACAACTAGATCTAAGTCCGGAGATCAAAGTCATCAACTCTTTTGGACAACCTAAGGTGATTCTTGCGGTCTTTTCACCTGATCTGATGGCTCACTTTCACAGCAAGATATTAGTAACGCAGACAAAATTAGTCAAGAGGACAATGATTCTTTCTTTTGCATTAATTTATTTTTTTAGATGAGAAGAAAATCAAACTCTTGAAACGAATGACTCCAAAGTAACTCTTTTTGGTGTTTGACATTGGTCATTAAAGCCATCTTTTTGCTTCACAGGTGGGGATAGCTCTCAGCCTTTAAGTGTCCATCAATCCAGGGAGAGACCCGCTGTAAGTAACCCAATGGCATTTTTACTTTTTGTTATTTACTTCATGAAGACATACATGTTTTTCTCGTTTTTTAACTTTTGCATGGTTTTGAGTCTTTCATTGTGTCTTGCATGCCAGCCTTTGTCCTTACATCTGTCTCGACAGGGAAAATCTGTAAGTACACAGCAAGTCAAACTAAAAAATGTGTGTGCCACAGATCCATCTTCATTCAGATTTTTTTTTTACATGGTTAAATTATTTTGTCTTCTAGTTTGGTTAGTTCTTGGTGCATATGGTGTAAAGAAGGATTCACAAAAATTCTAATTTCGGCCTAAAACTGAAAAACAAAAATGTGTAACCCTTGACCGAAAGACCGAAAAGGGAGCAATGAAATTTACTACCAAAAAAATTACAAAATATTTTGCACTGACATTCTCAAAGGCATAATATAAAATCATAAAAAAACTGACTGGCATATAAATAGTTGCTAATACAGTTTCAGATACTTTTTATGAATGATCATAAAACCAAAAAAGGCATTAAGTGCTTTAAAAAAAACAGCAACAGATGAAGTAAAACTGCTGAAAGATCTAAAATTAATTAAAAATAAATAACACAAGCAAGGGAAGCATGGCAGGTGAAAGGTTTGCGTGTCCGCGGGGCACAGTTCTGAGGTCATGGGATCAAATCCAGCTACCAGCCTTCCTGTGCGGAGTTTGCATGTTCTCCCCGTGCTTGCGTGGGTTTACTCCGGGCACTTCAGTTTCCTCCCACATTCCAAAAACATGCATGTCAGGTTAAGTGGCCGGTCCAAATTGTTCCTAGGTGTGAATGAGCGAGTGAGTTGTCTGTCTCTGTGTCTCCTGCCCACTGCCCAAAGATAGCTGGGATGGGCTCCAGCACCCCCGCAACTCTTCTGAGGATAAGCAGTATAGATAATGGATGGATGGATCAATAACACAAGCAAGTTCATTCTTCTCTAGCATTTTGAATAAATTGGCTGGTTTTAGGGGCCGTTTAGGGAAAGTACAGTAAATAGTGACAAGAAAACAGGAGGAGAGATAAGGTGCGGAAGTCGCCGCAGTCAATTGAACCAAACAAGTTGAACTCACATAATTGCTACGGTAAAATAATCTCATCTCATCATTTTAGCCGTACCGCTTATCCTCATTAGGGTCGCGGGGGGGCTGGAGCCCATCCCAGCCATCTCGATGCAGTGGGCAGGGGACACCCTGAACTGGTTGCCAACCAATCGCAGGGCACACAGGGACGGACAACTCATTCGCTCATTCACACCTAGGGACAATTTGGACCGGCCAATTCACCAGAAATGCATGTTTTTGGAACGTGGGAGGAAACCGGAGTGCCCGGAGGGAAACCCACGCAAGCACGGGGAGAACATACAAACTCTGCACAGGAAGTCTGGAGCTGGATTTGAACCCACGACAGGTTCACATGACATGAACTGTGCTGCACACTAACCACTGCGCCGCAGTGGTGCCCCGGTAAAATGATATTAATATAAATTTTGAATTCCCACCAAACACAATTTTGACTTTGAGGACGAACTTACTGAATTCCACACAAACAATGAATTAAAACTGATAAACGTTTGACAGTTAGCTCTGTAGCGTTCGCATTTACACTTAAGCCAAAGTCCAGCTAGCAGCTATTAAAAACGTGGAAACAGAGGGACGCACACATTTTGAAAAAATGTTTTGTTGGTAAAAACGTGGCTCGACTCCTGTTTGGACATAGTCCTCATTACCTCTAATGGAGAAAGGAAAAAAGGCAACAATGATGAATTAGGACCTAAACACTAGGTAAATTAAATGTTGTTGTAGTCTTCAAAGGAAAGAAACAGGGTGAATCAGGTGCGCAAAAATTTTTACTTTATCTGAAAAATATATATTATGTTAAACCCCAATAAACAAGACAAATATCACATTTTCAGTATGGCCTCAAAACAATGTAAAATATGTTTATGTGAATTAAAATAAAAATGCTGTTTTTGAATGTACACTGTTTTGTATTTATCATCATATAAAAAGTATCTCTAGAATGGAATTCATATCCTTTGCATCCCATGTCATATCATATCATGATTTCTCCATCTGTCTGTTTTCATCGTCCCCCTTGGTCTGGCATGCACAGAGCCCCACACGGCCTGTTTTGCTGAAAATGGCATTTCAGAGCCATTGTTCTGATCAGAGACCCCCAAGACCCGACTCTCCATGTAGTCTAAAACGAAGCCCACAGGTGGAGGCGGTCCTCAGTGAGGTCCGGCCCTCCACTGCATGCCCTCATCCTCCCTCTGAAAAAAATACATGTAAACAGGTAGGGAAGGTAAAAAGAAATGATATGTGGAAAAGTATTCGACAAACATTATGTTTGATCAGTATGGAATAGCTAATATTGTGTTGTCTTTTCTGCATTCAGGAAAGAACATACCGTAGCCCAGAGAAAAGGTCATCTCTCCCCAGGCCATCCAAGTCACTGACCCGCCACCTTCCTGCAGCTGAACAAGAAGACCACAGCACCCCCTGCAGACCGTCCTGTAAGCTTAACTTTATTGCGGAAAGGTGCTGGATATTTAAATCTAATATGTTAAGTCGTAAAGCCACCAGCATAAACTATGTCACACAATGTCAATAAATCTCACAAAATGCAAATGTATTTACAAAGTATGTCAAGTCAGGAATTTAAAAATTATTATGTTTTTAGTAGTTATGATTCTTATCGTTATCATTGTTATCATTATAATGCTAATATTTTTCTGTAATGTGTTGTTGTCGTCCTTTCGTCCCTAAAAATCACATTCTGATTGATATTGCCATTATGGAATCTGAATTAGCCAATACATTGAAATATATGAAATTCTCAAAGTGTTCCATTTGTCCTGTTCCTTGTTGACTCTTGACAACAAGTTCCAAAAAGTGCGCCCTATAATTTTGGTTTTTTTAATTATATTCCTTAAATACAATTATAATCAGTTTGCTGTTTTTGGATTACTGGGGCTGCATGACACTTTTTTTTTTTTTTTTTTTTTTTTTTTTTAAATATAAATGCATTATGTATGTTTGTTCGGCTGTTTACTTTGCATAACCTTCCATCAAATCATTCAGTAGAACGAAGATAGGTTTGAGGAATATACTTAAGTTTGAAATATATTTTAAAAGCACTGTGTGTATTATATAGTGCCTCTTTGTTGTAAAGAAAAACGTAATTAGCAGAAAAAAAAATATTGAGTTAAATAAAATACATGAACTATCATTTTTTAAATACTTGTAGGTCAAAATATTTGTAGTTATTTTACATAGCATGAGCCTCACCTAGAGGGAGCTGACACAAATTGTCCCCTGTCTTGCTGCTACAGGTAACCCTCAAAATCAAAAACCTTGCAAAATGCTGGGCAAAAAAAAAGGAAAATTCGTTAACAGTATATGTTGCATATCATTTCGTTCATAAATTCATCCATACAGAAAATTAGAGCTTTTGCTTAATGTACCCAAGTTTGACCACACATAAGATTTTCTCCTGATTGGAAAATGTCCCCTTACCTTTTTTGTTGACATTAGAAAATCTCAAGGCACATCCTGTTTTGAAAATACATTATTGTTTCCCAACACCATTTGCCTATCTTTTAAAGATTAAATTACCATGTGGCCGAAATTGACAATATACAGTTTTTCCTTTCATTTGTGGTCTATAGGGCTCAGGAGTTTATAAAGTGTATTCATTTCGGATAATAAATTTGCTGTAAGTTTTGATTTTCCTATATTTGTAACCTTTTTCACGAGATATTTTTTAATCATTTTTTTTTTTAAGAATAACAAGAGTTTTACTTTAAATTAGAAAAAAATATGCCACTGTAACAAAAATGTATTCACTATGTTTTAACTTTTATTTAATTCTACTAAGTAATAATAATTAAGATCAGCAAACATATGTGCAAGATATTTACTTTGTTTGATATATTTAAGTATTTTTTTTCTTTTGTAATCTTACAAAGCTTCAAAAAACAAAATGAGGTATTGAATATACTGTAGCAACAGATATTTAGTATACAGTATTATGATATAAAGTAATCTGCTGCTGATATGGACACATGTTAGTTACTTGGCTGATTGCTGGAGAAAAGCCATGATTTTGAGCAATGACGTAGGTTTTTGCAAGGATTATATTTTGTAGAATTTCCTGCGGCACACTAGTTAAGGTCTGGTACACTGGTTGTACAAACTGCGCTATATTAAGCGACCAATGCCATATATACTCATTTTCCCCCACATCTCCACCTTTCTTCTCCTTTAGCCATCAACAGTGAGGCCAGGGCCGACGGCAGGTCTGGGAGGGGCCCAAGTATGGCAGGTAGCATCATCCCAACCTTCTGTGCAACTTCCATTTGACTAAACAATTTTTTATGTTGTCTGTTAGGTTGGCAAGTTTGTTGAAAACTCCTAGACTTTAAACTCTCACTTCTGCTGTATAAAAGGACCACTGTCTTCTGTTACAGGCACGGACTCTGGACGTTCCTGGTCAGCCCGCAGCGGCACGTCCACCCCCGGATCCTCTGCGGTTACTCCCGGCACACCCCCAAGTTACTCCCGCACGCCTGGCTCGCGCACCCCCGGCAGCCACACGCCCAAGTCCTTCAGCGTTCTGCAGGAGAAGAAGGTTGCGATCATACGTACCCCGCCCAAGTCACCATCTTCAGCCCAGCGGCAGTTGAAGGTTCTCAACCAGCCCCTGCCTGACATCAAGAATGTCAAGTCCAAGATTGGATCCACTGCCAATCTGAAACACCAACCCAAAGGAGGACAGGTAGTTCTGGTTGAATATTGGCTAATTTAAGTCAAACAATTGTATTCCAGCTCTCCAATCTGAACTTACAACTCTCCAATCAATTGTTTTTCACTCCTTTGGCTCTTGCATTATCGCTGATTTTCCTCCTTTCACTTTTTCTCGCTTTTACGTTCTTGAATAGCATAAAAGGAATTATTTTATCGAATGGACAGAAAGCGGCCAATTCATGTGGCACCTTAAGGCACGGGCATCACATATGTCACTTCTGGTGACCCGTTCAAAAAGATCTGCTACAGGTACCCAAAAAATAATAATCTTGCGAATAGCTAGACAAAAAGGATAAAAGGAAAATTTGTGTGGTTTGGTCCCTTTAAGTGTGCGTAGTTTCCTTTTAATTGTGTTTTCGGTCACACAACAATGTCAGTACAAGATCTCGTAGTCAAGTAATACACTGTCCCTTTAAGAATAATGTGCAAATAAAAGCTATCACGTTCAGACTATTTTTTTCTTTCAAAAATGTATTTTCACTAATTTAGATATTTAGCCAAATACTTTAAGACCAGGAACTGGAAAGGGTTATTTCCTTTTTCATTAGTTACAAACATATGAAACGTAACCTCAATTCCTGAATATCTAGCTTATAATCATGTGACCATTTAATTTAATCACTCAAGTTTAACTCTTTAAAGTATTTGCATGTAGCTCAGTAGGTAGAGTGGTAGTCTTGGGACCAAAGAGGTTGCAGGTTCGACTCAGACTCTTCTTAGTTAAATATTGAAGTGTCCTTGGGCAAGACAATGAACACGTAATGCCCCCGATACAGTATGCTGGTAGTTTACTTGCATTGCTGACTCTACTATCTATGTCCTCAGTGACTGGCAAAGCACCATATAAATACGATCCATATACCATAAATTCTGATCCCAGACAATTTTTGTTGCTTTTGATAAATCACTCAAAATCAACCAATCACACTAATATCAGTAAATCGCAGAGACAAACATGCATATGTAACGTCGCGAGGAGGTGCTCATACATTTTTGTTTTACTGACCAACATTCAGGTACAATTCCTTCCATTTTTCCAATTTTCTTTGATTACCATCGATTTTTGTTGCGTAAAATTATGAGAAACCATTACACATTTCACATTGAGGAACGCATTATTTCTTTTCGATCTAGGTGCAAATTTTAACCGAGAAGCTGGACTTCAGTCATGTTCAGTCTAAGTGCGGCTCCAAGGATAATCTGAAGCACACGCCCAAAGGAGGCAATGTATGTACGGCTCTCTCTCTTTCCTGCCCTCTTCCTTCTTTCTCTTTTTTTGGAGGGCTCTTCTGTCTGTGCACCTAAGGCAGGCTGCATTTCTTTATTGAAGCACGGCTGGTTATTAAGAGCTCAAAGACTTATAATATGAAGTGAGGATATACAATGCAAACATTTTCACTGAAATTGTGTCCGCTTGGGTGGCCCTCTCTGTACTGGTTGTCCGTATGAAACTTAAAAAATATATTTGGTCATTTCCAGGTCATGATTCCAAGTGTTAAACTGGACTATAGCCATGTGCAAGCTAAATGTGGCTCCCTGAACAAACTCCAGCATGCCCCAGGCGGAGGAAACGTGAGTCGACTCAATAAGAAAATATATACAGCATAGGCATGAAGCCATTTCCATCCTGACTTTGTACTGAAATCCTTTGTTGATCACAGTTACATTACATTATATTTTCTGGTATTATGGACTGTACAAATAAATTTGATTTGATTTGATATATCCATAGCCTGTTATACAAAGCCCCAAAGCATCTGATTTTAGTCTTGCTGTCACATTTGTGCTTTTATGTTCTGGGATTGCAAGCTCTTGTCGCAGTTGAGTACGAATTAATCCGAATTTATCCGCATGCATCTCGTGACACCCTGCGCTTATTCAGAGATCATCCCGATATCATACCGTGGCGCTTATTGCCCCTGGCTGTAATCACAGACTGACACAAACACTCCACTCCTTCCCGCAGGTCCAAATCCAGACCAATAAAATCGACTTGAGCCACATCACTTCAAAATGCGGCTCCATGTCCAACATCCGCCACCGGCCAGGTAGACAATCGATAAAGGTGTTTAATTTGATAGAATCGATTATTAATCCTCCTAATTTGTATAGGTGGGGGCAACATTCGGATTGAGAACCAGAAGCTGGATTTTAAAGACAAAGCTCAGCCCAAGGTCGGCTCACTGGACAATGCCACCCACATGCCAGGAGGCGGAAATGTCATGGTAAACTACTTCTGATAATCGATTTTGCATTTTTTCCCTAAATTTGTAGTATTGGTTCGTGTGAGAGTAATCTTACTCCAGAGCAGTGTTTTACTATACAATATCAAATTAGTGTACTTATGTTGAGTTAATCAATCACACTGTTGAGTCAGCTCATTTTTTAAAAGTAATCAATTAGCGGCTCTTCATCCTTTGAAAGTACTTTGGGAAGATAATGGAACCACATCCTTCTGGAGTTGTAGAGTTGGGATTAGGAAGTTTTCTACCCAAAACTGGGCCAATTAGCCATCAGATGAGGAATTTTAATAAATGAAACAGTAGCGAGCTTCTATGATGCATTTTAATGGGAAGAAATTCAAATACATATAAGTTGATAAGTTTTTGAGAAGGAAATTAAATCTTTTTGAGATCAAGTGTTTGAGGAGTATGTTAGGAGTGACAAGATTGGTTAGATTGAGAAATGAAATTGTTAGAGCCAGAACTGGAGTGGTAGTGGAGAAAGCGTGTGGATACGAGAGTACTCGGTTGGTTTGGATGGATGAATGTTGAAGAGGATTTACAGAGTAGAAGTAAATGGAAGTACTGTATACCAAGAGGAAGGCCGTCATTGACTTGGATGGATGGTGTTATGAGTGCACTGCAGGAAAGAGGTCTAAATATAGTGGAAACTGGAGCTCTTGTTGGTGATAGGAATGAGTGGAGAGGTGTTGCAAAAGGATAGTGGGATGTTTAGACGTGTTCTAAGGGATGGGCAGGGCACCTGTGTGATGCGGCAGGGGTAAACCAGTGAAAGCTGTCAGGCCCTGCTGTTGAACAGAAGAGTGTGTTGTGTCACCCTGACCCGAGTGACATGGCCGTTTTCTTATGTCCCGTTTCATCTGGAGGGACGAAAGCATAACCAACTTGGGTGCTGAGGTGTTTAACTTGATTGGGTGTTTGGGCATTTGGGTTGGCCATGGTCCAAACATTTCTGTGTGTGTTTTTTGCTACTTTTTCCCTTTTTTCTTTTCTTTGTTTTTGTATGTGTTTGTCTCGCTGTCGGTCACCCCTCTCGAGGGATATGACCAGGGTAGATAGATGATAAGTTTACCGAAAACACTTTACCATTTTAATCCAAAGGAAAATTCTATAAGATTCTTAGAAAGATTAAACGTATTTATGTACAGTATCAGTGTTTTGAAAACAGCATTTGCCTTCCCAACAGATTGTTAGGCTGTACACTCAACTCTTATAACTCCTATGTAGTAGCTTCACTACACACATTTTAATTCGGCTACTTAAAACCCTCCTAAGAAAAGCACTGGTCCCTGCAAATTTGTTGATGACAATGTCATTATCTATAGACATGAAACTTTCTTTTATTGTGTACATCAGCATGAAGGCCTCCAAAGGTTCCTGAGACAGTGAGCTTCTTAGCCTAGTTTTAACACATTTTAAAGAAGAGAAGCTCTGTTTACATGCAAGAACCTTTATGCCAGCCCAATGACATTATAGGCGTCTGTGAGGAGGTTATATTGTGAGAGGACCTGCTTTTTTCTTCTTTTGAATTTCTTTTTAGTTTTTCTTTTTCTTTTTCTCTTTTTGTTACTTATTCTGAAGCTTTTTTCATCGTTTTTTTTCTTGTTTTTCCTACTTTTCCTCCCCTTTTCTCATTTTCCTTGAATTCTTTTGATTCCTCTATTTTTGTTTCTTCCTCTATTATTGTTTCTTCTTCTTCTTTTTTATTTATTTTGTTCTGTTGTTTGTTTTTTCATTGTTTTTTTTAACTTTATTGTCCCCCTAAAGTAATTGTGTGCATAATGTTACATAATGACGTTTAATACATGGATAAAAGCAGCAAAAAAGAAGCTTTCGGCAGCGGAACAAGCCGGCAGTTTTTTGTGAGCCAAGCCAAAAAGGCCGCTTCTCGAAAAAGAGACTGATTTCCAATCTCTACAAGTTTCTTTGAGTGGGAGGAGCCACTCTGTAAATGTATTTAACTGCTAAGTTCTGCAAACACACAACTAGGGACACATACAGGTAGATGACAAGCAAAGAATGCAAGAAAAATAAAATGAATGATAACAGTTTTTCTGTGCACGCGTTTCTCTTTCTTTTTCTGTTTTTTTTTTCCGGCTTCAAGCCACCTAGAACCTTTCTGCCCATAATTGTACATTACTCATAGCATTTGCGTTGTTCTGTGTTAATTGTACCGCTACAGAAGAGAAGAATGGTGGTGGGCCAAACCAACTTAAAATTTGAGAGAGAAGAATTACCCCGATGGTAAAACTACAATGATGGGGTTGCGCTGAATGTAGCCAAATATCTGACTTAAGAATCAATACATGAGTAAGGTTAGACAATACAATTGACAGACACATGTTAAAATATTTTTTTCATCCAGCCAGCCCAAACTTGACCTTGAGCCTGCCCTTCGGGAAATCTCCTGTTCGTCCCGATTAGTCACTGCCTATGTTCCGTATAAATATAAATATACCACTTAAAATCTGACTCCCTCCCGCATTTATTTAAGAATGTTGAGGCTTATTTTGTCTGTCATTTTTGTCCTGAATAATAGTTTCAAAAGAAGGTGCAAGTTAAGTCCTTTCGTAAAAATGTTACAAAATACTGCATAGAGGATACCAACGTGTTTACCTTACGTGCAGACGGCGATGGACAAAGGAGAAAGAGTGCGCGGATTCCGTCTTGTGTATAGCTCCGCCCATTCCTACCATGTACCCCATCAAATTGCACGAAGTGCTTTGCTAGAGCATCTGGGTAAAACGTTTTTGGGGTTGAAGTTTCTTCTGTGAGTTTTCATCATAAAGTGTCTCAACAGTTTACCTAAATGAGTCAATGCTACAGAGAGCGCTAAGCCACGCCCACCATAGTTACGGTAGCCCCGTATCACACGCGAACCAAATAGAGCGGTCGAAACAACAGCGAGCAACACTTTTGTCGCTACTCCTGATAGCATAGCCGTATCAAAAGATAGTAGAAATAGGTCTCAATTATTATATAAAGGGTTTTATTCATGGCATTAAGGTGTCCAAAGACGCTAATAACTTTTTGAGGGTGGATGCAAAATTTTGGCGATCTATGAGGAAGTCAGAAGCCCGGTACCAACTACACTTGGAAATAGATTCAGATTTATGAGGGATAATGGTAAATAGAGGATATAAAATTGAGTGACCTTGCACATTAAATCTACGAAATGAGTGGAACCATCTCCACCGGTTTCGAAACTTCAGCGAGGAACATATGGAAACTACATCACGAGCCTCACAAGCCCAATAAAAATGGATCACGGACTGCAAATCCTATCCATCCCATCATTGATTTAGGTTATTGGCACAAATTTAGTTATATAATTTGTTATTAACCATTCTGGTTGTTCCTGTGTGCTTTTGCTTGTTTTTCTCATCAGATTGAGAGCCACAAGCTGAGCTTCCGTGAGTCAGCCAAGGCTCGGGTGGACCACGGTGCTGAAATTGTAGTCACCCACTCCCCTGGGCTGGAAATGGGAGGCAACTCGCCTCACTTGTCCTCTGCAGGCAGCATCAACCTCCTGGAGTCACCGCAGCTCTGCACACTGGCCCAAGACGTCTCCGCTGCATTGGCCAAGCAGGGCTTATGATTCCCCCATCTCGCTCTTCAGCAAAAACATCCAGTGTTTTCCCTTGGCCGTTTCCATACCCTCCAAATCTACCGTTCTACTTTGCAAAGGGATTATTTTTCATCCACTCACTACACAAGTTACTGTTTCCTTCCTTTATTGGACTTTTGTGTACTTGTGCGAAAGAGGAGCGTGTCTGCTATGAGATTGCACAGCGATTTTATTTTTAAGCATTGCTGCATTGCCCATGCATGGGGATTTCTCAAAAAGTAAACGTAATTTTTCAGCAACTTAGGAAACAGTTTAAACCGTGTCGGCAGATTCAGTCTGGCGGGCATGTCTGTTAAAAGAAATGTTGTATTGAAAGGAAAACAAGATTTGTAGTGGTTTTATGATGTGTAATGAACTTTTGGATAATTGTGTTTGTGTTTTTTATATTTCACTGTAGTTTTGTACGTTGGCTATGGCTGCAGTCTTTAAATAGGGTAAATTTATTTCCTTCAAATGAATTATTGTTTCCTTGCTTTTAAGTGAGCGTTTAAGTATGTATTCATAAGGTCTTTTTGGAACAGGGAATTAAACGTTTCCCCATAATATACTCTGTTACGGAGACAAAGGGAAAAAGAAAGTGTGCTTTAGTGAACACAAACATTCCATTGAAGAGAATGTTTAGGGTGATTTAACCAGTTCGTTTTACAGAAATGACAAATGCATGGAAGGCTCTGTGTGCGGCTGTAACGAGTTCAGAACTGTTCTAGTGTTTTCTCCCCTCACTGTCGTGAATGTCCTGTCCTGATGTCCGACTTCCCCTCCTGGTGTTAATATCCGCCTGTGTGTATTTAAAATTTCATGTTTGCAGTGTTGTCATGGGTAAATGATCATGTGGAAAAAGATGACAAGAGAAATAAACGAAACACTGAAAGTACTCCATGGCTATGTTTGATCAGATGCTGCTATAGCGTTTTAAAATATCATAAACATTTTTTTTCAAAGCTCCAACAGCCAAATGAGAAAGGGGTTTACTTTGTTTAATCAAACCTATATGCAGCCTTTCTGTCAATCTTGCAGCATCTCTTAAAGCATTAATCCAAAGGGTTCCGATCTATGAGCTGGGGGTCGTTTGTGTTCCACAATCTAATATTCTAAAAATATTTGTCATGACAAGAATATGTGAGCAAAATGAGAGGGAGGTGTCAAAATGTTGCCATGATTCCTGATAAATGTGTTTCCACTTTATTATTTTAGCATGTTTGACAACTTATAATTAACAAATAATTAAACAAACCCATGCCTACCTTTATTGTACCGTGTAAGGCAGAGTCCCACAAACTATAAAGTTTTGTCGTTACTTTGTACTGAGCAGAGTTTTAATGTTGTTTTTCAATCATAAATATTTTAACATATTCCAAGCACCTTTTTTTCCATGGATTTGTTTGTGATATTTAAATTCCAACTTCAAATCATTCATTATAAATCTATCTGATCTCTTGTCAATTGTAAAAAAGACACAGACGTAGGAGTTTGAAAGTCAAACTCATATGGGACAAAACGAAACATGAAACATTTCGAGTAACCAAGGAGAGGTAAGTTTTAAAACCATTTATTCTCTATACATTGATCCAACTTTGATGCTGCTAATCTTGATGATTAGGACAAAAATAAATGGCATGTTCCACTGCATAAAGGTGTTCAAAGTTTTTCAGAAATTATGAACAAAATTCAGAAACGTTGTTTCCAAAAATTAAACTTGTATGTACCCCGCTGTTGAACAAGGTAAAAATCTTAAAACATAATTTTGCTTTTTAAACTATTATTTACTAAAATAATTAAACATAGTAAAACTAATATTCTACTGCCAGATAATGTTTGTTCATTTTAAGTATTAATTTGTTATCTAACCCGAAAAAAATATGGGAAAATTTGAAAAACTTGTTTAAAACATAGTCAAATCCAAAATAATGGAAACATTTTTAACCAAAATAAATAAAAGGTGTTACCTCCTGAGCCACCGTGACCAAAAATTATAAGAACAATGCAATATTGTCTCTTTAGGAAACATAATTTGAGCTTAAAAACTATGTATTATAAACTTGGTCCCGGGAATTCATTTGCATTTACACTTTATTACGGATAGTGTACTTTGGTACAAAAAAAAGTTGAGAAACTCTGAATTATTTCACCATTGTTAAAAGAAAATGAATATCCTCTATTGGCATCATTGGCTGAATGGAAGAAGGTAAGGGATGGATTGTGATTTCATGTGCAGGCTGGCGGTTTCCTATTATTACAGGAAAATGAAAAAAAAATGATGAAGGTAAGAAAGGGACTGTGTTAAAATGCGTCCAAATGCCCACCCAAACCCCCAAAACAATGAAAAAAATAACACTTTTTCCGAGTGCATCTAAGAGAGACACTACTGGCACGCGCCACACAAACAGCTTGACGGAAGCTGCAATGATGATTTCAGCCAGAAGATGGCATCAACAAGAAGAAATTTGGAAGTTATGGACACTTTCTTTAAGGATGGGGTGTGTGGATTGAGGTGTCCTTAAAATGTTCAAAGTTGAATATTATCTTTATTAAGTATTTGTTAACAATGTCCAGCTAAGTCCAAAGAGCCCCTATGCTTTCTCTTCCAATGCAACTATCTGCTTTTATCTTGAATTGAATAGTCTTTATTGTCTGTCATTGATATCAACGTTGTGAAACATTGTATGCAACAAGATTAGACATGGCACTCCATGGTAAACATGTAATAAAGACCATAAAGAAAAAAATAACATCAAAGACTGTCAGAATGAATAGTCAAAAATATTAACAAAGTAGTGCTTAGACTGGCACAAGGTTATAACATTAATGGAATAACCTACTCTTCTTGTCGGCTCCAGAGCAGGGGAATGTATAATAATATTCTGAAAAATAGTCTGTGTAATATAGTGTAATAATCTGTGAAGCCCTTTGAGACTCTTTGTGATTTAGGGCTATACAAATAAAAATGACTTGACTTGACTTAGAGCGGAGCAGGTAAAAGAGGTTGTGGCCAGGGTAAGAAGAGTATTTTATAATATTTATGACTCTGCCACTGTATTGCAAATCGGCAATGTCCTCCAGACTGGGCAAAGAGCAGCCAACAGTCTTCTCAGTTGAGTTGATTACTCTATGTTTTTTTTCTTTTCGCTGCCGTGCTCCCAGCAGATCATACTGTGATGGTTGTTGGAATTAAATATCAAAATGTACCGTTTACCAAATTGTTCGAATTAGTTATCTGACTCCATTAACCAAACACAACCTACATTCACCCAACAATTTATGCACACTCGTTTCTTGAGGGAAAAGATGAACAGGAAGCAGACATTTCCACACGGGGGCAGATTCAATTTCCCTAACATCTTAACTAAGTGTACTCCATTGAAAACGGCCGAATTAGTGACGTTTGAGTCACTAATTCGGCCGTAAGCTTTCTCTTATTGGCCATCTTCTGCCCACATAATGGCATGCTGACTCCTCCCATGGGTGTGCCAAGATGGGGCTTCACCATCTCGTCGAAGAGCGCCCCGATGTCTGGGATACTCAAAACAACACCGAGCGTTTCTATGTCATCAGGGCCTTTCTGCGTCAACAGCGTCTGGATGTACTGATTATCTTATCAGCCGTACGTCCCGTTCCCGCCGTTCCTCTAAACAACATTTTCCACCAGGGTGCCTTGACCTCGCACATAAGCCCAGTCAGCGAATACCTTTTGCATTAAATTTAATTTGTATTCAATAGTATAAAATCCTTTATAGTCAAATGTATAAAATCCTTCATGGTGTAAGCCAGAAAGTTGTCCACTGTGGTTTTGTAGAAGGACACTAGCAGCTTTGTTCCGGGTTGTTTCTCCCGAGAACCCTCGGGAGGTGGATTCGCTGCTGGCCCTTCCCCACCACAGTCATGGTGTTTTAGCCCAGTAGAGCTAATAGGGGCAGAACATACCCGGTCGAAGGAATGGAGGATATACGGCTCTTTTAACTCAGTCACAATGTATAGGCCTGTATTCATGAGAGGGAAAGAAGAAAAAAGATAATCAACATATTCCTTTACCAGTAATTTACATATCTGAAAAAAAACTACAAGGTCGGAAACATGCACGTAGACACAACCACGCTACCTTCCATCCCCATCAACCCCTCCCCTCCTCACCCCCGCCTCCTTCCCTCCTCCTTCCCGCCGCACGGTGACAGACACTCGCTGCCATTTTACGCAGCACGAATCCAATCATGTCGTGAGGGGCTTGTCGCTCACCTGAGCCAGCCGAGCCGCCAACCGGTGGTCACACTCAGGCGGTGAGGACGACGAAAACTGTCCAACATGGTGAAAAGAAAAAGCTTAGATGACAACGAGCCCGAGTGCGGGAAAGGAATCCCGTTCCCCATCCAGACCTTCTTGTGGCGGCAGACCAGGTTAGCTCCGACGCGATAACAGGTGTTTGGCGTCCTTCTAGATAACATTACACGGAACGTTTTGTTCATCGTAAATGTTTATTCTTTGACGAAGAAATAAAAAAACGACCCCTAATGGGAACGGCGTTGGTGATGTCACAGCTGGAAATGCATATCGACGTCAGAGGCTGAAAACCAACTGTCTCTTCTTGTATTTGATTTCAACCATCTCACCGCATTTCTGTCTCTTTTTAGCGCATTTTTGCGACCCAAGTTGGGGAAACAATATGAAGCATCTTGTGTGGTAAGTTATTTCGATATTTGTATTTTTTTCCACCTTTTTTTGTAGGCTTGTTGTAACAAACATTACGTCACAAAATTATCAAATAACCCGTAAAGAAAAACAGGTATAACAGCCAAACCCTTAGGAGACCCACCCCATAAATCAGTGGTCCACAACCTCTTCTATATCACGGACCGGTTTAATGTCTGATAATTTTTCACAGACCGACCCAAGGTCGTTATTAAACATGTTTGTACTTTTTCTTAAATATTTATAGCAACATTCATTCATTCTCCGAAATGTTCATCCTTACTTGGGGCGCAGAGGGGCTAAAGCCCAGCCCAGTGTTAAGAATTAAATATTAAAATATATCGTTTACCAAATTGTTTGAATTAGTTATCTGACTCCATTAACCAAACACAACCTACATTCACCTAACAATGCACGCTCGTTTCTTGATGGAAAAATGAACAAGAGACCGGCATTTCCACACGGAACAAAATTAAATTTCCTTAATAATTTAGCTATGTGAACTCCATCGAATATATGGCCGAATTAGTGTCGTTCGAGTCTCCGTCAAGCCTCCTCTCTCGATCTTCTGCTTCCTTCTCTCGGCCCACGCTTTTTCTGCAAGCCGGTGTGCCGGCTCCTCCCATGGGCGTGCCAGGAAAGCCCCCACGTGGCTCCAAACACCTCGGAGAAAAGTGTCCCGATGTCTGAATAACTCATAACAGCAGAGCGCTTATCAAAACATCTTCTCCAAACAATGCCTGCCGTCCTGCGTCAGAGTTCTGTTATCAACAGAAGTAAACAAAACATTCCGCATTCGGATCAGCGTGACCTGAAGCCCACTCAGTGAAAATCTTCCTTGCATTCAATAAATTTAACTTGTATTCGCATAAAATCCCTTATAGTCAAATGTATAAAATCCTTCACCAGTCACATACCTGTCAACCTCAGACAATTGCTCCCCTTGTTAACGATTACAATTACGATAATAAAGCTGGCTTATTCACTTACATCAAGAAAGGCAGTGTAGAATTATAAATAATAATTTGTATAAACAATATGCATGGAAACAAAATGCTTTATCGAGGATAACATTTGCGAGCTTACCGCGACAAAATTAGCAATCTACAATTATGTTGTTGTCTTCTACCAGTGACTGAGACTAGGCAAATTAGTTTTTTTTTTCCAGTACAAAAGTAGTTTTTCAGTGTAAACAGTTTGAAATTATCAAAACCTGTATAAATGGGTGTGCACATTACAAACAAACTCACCTGGTCCGTGAACACTGCATCACTGGTTAAGAGGGCACAGCAGCGCCTGTACTTCCTGCGGAGGATGAGGAAAGCCCACCTGCCCCCACCCTCCCTCATCACATTCTACAGGGGCACCATAGAGAGTATCCTGACCAGCTGTATCTCTGTGTGGTGTGGAGGCTGCAGCGCTACCGACTGGGGTAGTGTGAGGAGGGTAACGAGGACAGCAGAGAAAATAATCGGGACTACACTTCCCTCCATTCAGGACATTGGCCAGAAGCGCTGCCTATCCCATGCTAAGAACATTACCGGGGACCCCTCTCACCCCCATCATGGACTGTTCACTCTGCTAGCCTCTGGGAAGAGGTTCTGCAGTGTGCGGTGCAGGACCACCAGGCTCCGCAATAGTCTAGTCCCCCTGGCCATTAGACTGTTAAATGGTCAATCTAACATATAGTTAACTTAAATCTAAACGGCTGCTAATCTGACTTTTTGCACTACTGGCAGTTTTTTATAGCTTGCCACTCATTGCACATTGCTCTCTGCACTATGGTAATTACAGCGTTATTGTTACAGTGTTAATGTTACTGTGTACCTGACTTGTTAACCTGACTGCCCATTTTGCACATCTGGTTAGCTACTCTTCTTGCACTATCGGCACTATGGTAAAATACTATACGTAGCCAATTACAATACAACTTTATTTATATCTGTACATTCAAGGAAACTGTGGGGGTCAGATGCATCGACATTTCGTTCTGTATACACGTGTACTAGAATGACAATAAAGTAGATCTGAATCTGAATCTGAATCTGAATCTGAAAACGTTGACAGGCATGCAGTCAACACCAGGCAATGGGCAGGGGACATGCTAGACTGGTTGCCAGTCAATCACAGGGCATAAAAACAACTGTAGCAATACTTACAATAACAACATTAATAATAACAATAATAGTAGCAAGCTTAAATCCTCTGTGAAAACATGTGCAGCATTTGGGATACCTCATAACATTGCACCAACATCCCATGTCATGGGAAACTCTGCAAACTCCTTACAACACACTCTGGATGCTAAGCTAATGTTTAACTTAAAATGTCGTTAAGCAATGTGCCAAGTACTCAACAATACCAACGCACCAAATGAAACAACCCTCACGAAAAGTGTGTTGGAGTTGTGTGGTCTTGATGTAGGAAATCATGTAACCACAAACAACCTTACCGAAGGTATTTCCAGGACGACTAAGTTTGTTTACTACGACGCCACGGTGACTGACTGATTAGAAGGCCCACTTCATATTTTATGAGTCCTAGGTTTATTTCTGCTACCGGCCTCCCCCCGTGTGTAGTTTGCATGTTCTTCCCGTGGCTGCTTGGGTTTTCACCGGACATACTTCCACATTCCAAAAAATACATACCAGGTGTATAAGTGACTCCACATTGTCCATATGGATGTGTGAATAAATAATTGTCTTTCTCTGTGTGCTCTGTAATTGGCTGGCAATCTGTCCAGGGTGTCCTCTACCCACTTCAGCTGGGATGGGCGCCAATTCCCAGTAACTCGAGTGATGTGATAAGCGGCTCAGAAAATGGGTGGATTGATGAATGGATAGTTGTTTACTCTCTTTGTAACATGATGTAGTGGTCTGCAGGTGATCATTCTCTGAATAAGCGCAGAAATTTGGTCTGATCCATCCCTCGCTGTATCATCTGCGGGCGGGGATCCTCGCTTCCAATGTGATAACTCAACAAGCAATTGGTGGGCAGCCTGCGGGAACCACACTGATTTTATTTCAAATGCAGCACCTTAAACGCCTAGTCCAGTGGTTCTCAAAAAGTGTGGCGGACCCCCCTGTGGGGGAACAAGGCTCCGCTAAGGGTAGCGTGTTTGACATCGGAAACTATCTGTCCTAGTATAAAGTGTGATTAAACCTCCACTCTATTTGGGGGCAGCGGCACTTTTATTGGCAGAGTGTGCGCTTGGTGGTGAAGCATCTGCGCTTTGAACGTACATAGATGAGAGAATGAGTATGAAGTGTGGACACGAAGTGTTGCAAACCCTCCAATGACCCCTTGAAAAAGGGGAAAAGAAGACATACAGAGAGACGTGGATAAAGAGGGAAATAAAAGTGTCCCGAAAGCTAAAATGAGAAGTTTTAACAAAGTGTATTTCGCCTCTCCATCGCGACCACTGTGTTAGACGAGAAAATACCAAGTTGCTTGCTATGTTGTCGGCAGCGGACAACATGAAGCCAAATGGATCAAAACTGACATTACACCAAAGTCAAGCCAATAAGGCGCTTGAGTTTTGTGAGGGAGTGCGAGAGGTTTGATTCTTCCATACTCATATGCCTAGTCCATATTCAGTGTGACGGTAGCGGTGAGCAAAAAAATAATGTGACTGATTTTTCTCTCTTTGCGGCCTTGTGTGTGGGGACCAGTGTCCTAACTAATGCAAGATTGAAGAAATAAATAGGGGGAAAAATATAAAGTAATTAATTCATTCATTTTCCTTACCTTTTATCCTCACTTGGATAGGGGCGGAAAAATATTAATGAAGAAAGAAAAAAATTACTATAAGGAGCAAGGAGAATTTTAATTGGAATTTTTGTTATTTTTCTTATCTCACAATTATTTGTTTTAACTAATTTGAATTATTAGTAATAATTTTAATGTGATTTTTTTAAAAATGACTTTTAAGTGTTTTTTTGACCCCCGTCTTTCTAATACCTTGATATTATCATTCTGTTTATTAAGTATACTTATGTGAAAAGTGTCATGAGAGAATAAACATTTAATAAATGACTACAAAAAGAAAAAAATGTTTTTGTTCTTTTAATGTGTTGACTTTGAGGTCTCAACATTTTTTCATGAAAAAAAAAGGGAAATAATCCAAACGATCGATATGATAGTTCATGTCCTCAAACATAAAAATAATATAGTGCAACGGAGTGAAGTATGGAAAGAAATTACAGAGCTTGTTTTTAGAAGCTTACCTTCTCATGAAACCCCGGAAGTTATGCGTACATCTGACCGATAAGTACATAATCTGTTTTTGCTTCAATTCACCCACAAATCAAGTGCACTCTTCATTTTACATTTACCAAATGAGTTTTGCCCGCCCAGGAGCCAGAACTCATATCCATAATGATGCCTGGCCAGATCCCCGTATGGGATAAACACAGAGCAGCCTCTGTCTCTCGCCTCACTTGAGAGGCTATTGAGGGCAAAATCAAAGAAAGAGGCTTTGCCTGGTGTCTTATGTGTCTCTTCTGCTTTCCCCTGGTCGCCTCTCCAGTCTTTTGAGCGGGTCCTGGTGGAGAACAAGCTTCACGGATTGTCGCCAGCCCTGTCCGAGGCCATCCAGAGCATATCCCGCTGGGAACTGGTCCAGGCTGCCCTGCCTTATGTCCTCCACTGCACTTCTATCTTATTGTCCAACAGGAACAAACTGGGTGAGAGTACATTCTGTGCACTGCATTTGAATTAGCTCAAGAATTTGATCCACAAAAAGTGAAAAATGTTTATTTCTATACCAGACCCAAAACTATTTTGCTTTTATTTGACATTACAGAGCTACCAAATACTAATAATCCTCCGTAGTTTACTATGCCAGGTAATAATAAACAAGCAAATGAGCCCGGCGTTGTTGGGCCGATAGAAGATTGGATTTGGCTGCTTGGAGTCGTCTGGGTCAGTTGTACCCAATTTGGTGGCCAGAGTGCGTTAGAGACCCCACAAAAGCAGACCAGACGAAAGCAAATGTTTATCAAATTTGTTGGTGTTTACTGGGTGTGCCTTGACACAAAACCTAGCTAAGGACACCTGCAGAGGCTTAAAGTACAACTGTAATCATTTTAATGAAAATCGGTTCTGCCGTTTCGGTGCTTGTAAGTCACATTCAAACACGCACGCACACACACACATATCGGGATTTATAAAGTAGTTTCGATTTAGATTCAGATCAGATTAAATAGATTACATAAATTTGACTGATTAGATTTAGAAGTATGAATCTAGATTTGTTAGATTACCAAACATGCATTTTCCAAAAAATAAAACAAAAACAACATAGTAATAACATGTTATTTTAGAAGTTTAGTCCAACACCAGAAAGAAATGATTCTAAAAATCCTACATATAATTCCACACTCATACTATTCTTTGAATAAATGGCTCACATTACAAACCAACCCAAACGTAACTTCTTGCCGACACGCAAATATTTTTTTCCCTTTTTCAAGTTTTTTTATTTCAACCATCACCTCAATAACAGGGACTGTTTTATTCCTAACCATCTTGGAGGTTCCAGAAAGTACACAATTCCTAAAAACCTTAACTGGGAAAATTAAGAGTCTTTTGTAAAATATATATTTCAAATAAAAGTCTCATTGGACTATCAGAACTAAGGTTGCATCAAAAATAAATACATTTAAATTAAAACAATTAATATTGAACATAATTTAAAATAATGACATCTGTTTTAAACTACAATTAATACATTCGTTCATAAATGGTTACTGAGCTGTCCTCACTCCTACGGAACCCCTGTTTTGCCAGCTGCCCCTCAACCATAGTGGTTAAGGGATACAACCAATCAACCAACAAACCAATGAACCAAGACACCCAGCGAACGATGTCTTGAATAACCAGACATTCTTTACTTGCCGTTTATTTGGACAATGGCCTCAATCATTACCCCTATAAGGTCACAGTAAAACTAAAAACGTTAGAGGTCGGCAACCTGTGGCTCTTTTGCGCTGCCGAGCAGCTCATTGGCGCTTTTCCAAAAATGTTTACACATTGGAAAAGATTGGGGAGGAAAATTTATTTTTATTTATGCTTTCTGTAGGAGGAGAAACATGACACAAATACTTTTAACAATTTACAGTGCCGTAAAAATGTGTGGAATTGATATTCCATTTCAATGAAGAGCTGGTATGAGTTCGCGAGCAACAAGCCGAACTCTGCTGCCTTGGTTCTCCGCTTTACTCTCTCTCTTTCCACTGTTCCGAGCTGTGTGGCCCAAGTTACAACCATTTTAAAGGAGTAGCGTCACCAGGCAGGGCAAGACGCTGTTTTCAACAAATCGGCCGTTGACCCCAAATGTATAAAGAGAAATATAACTGAGGAGAACAGAGAATTTAATATCCGAAAGTTGTTGTCTGAGCGTTCGTTGAAGTTCTGCATGTCTCTTTTGTTTCCTTTTCGTCACCAACAATTAACATATACTTGTTATTGTTTTTAACATGTTGAGTTAACACATTAACATCTTTTCTCAAAAGCCGAACAGTTACATTTTGCAGTATATTTTAATTCTCACTTTGCATTTCCAATTGTATCCACCATATTTTCCAGTATAGGACGCACTGGGTTATATGGCGCACTTTAAAAGTTCTGGACAATTTGGGGTTTTAAGGTGCCAATTATAGGAAAATGTGGTACTTTTTCTCAACTCTGGGCCAGTATCCTCTTATTGTACAACTTTTGTATCATCAAGTTTTATCTTGTGACAGGCCACCAGGACAAACTGGGCGTGGCGGAGACCAAGCTGCTCCATACACTGCACTGGATGTTGTTGGATGCTGCCCAGGAGTGCAACCATGAATCCAGCATTGGTGACGGTTGGCCTGCTGGCAGCGGTGGTGTTGCCTTTATGCAGCCTGTGGTAAACCAGGGCTCGTCTCCAGGCGCACCCGGGTCTGGTACGGGTTCTGCTATAGGAGGGTCGGGACCACAGTGGAGGAGTTCCCAGCTTGAGGAGGATGAGCATGCTCGTAACAAGTTGTTCCATAAGAGTATGGGCACCGTGGAGCTGTTTGTCTTCCTCTTCGCGCCACTCATTCATCGGATCAAGGTCATTTTGCATCTCGACGTGTTTTCTTCCTAATGAAATTCATATTTAGTACTAGAAACAGACATACCAGGAAAGTGTTCCTGTGTAAAGACATACAGAGTGTCCATAAAGACCATTTGAAGAATCTTTTAAAAATGCAATTGATTACATATTTTATTCAGATCTGTTCGATTATATTTAGTGTTTATTGAAAGTTATTATTTTACCTTCTTTATTACACGTTTACATGTGCACGATTCACATCAATACAGTACTTGATTTCTTGCCATGTTCACTGTAGCATGGCCTCATAAATTGTGGCAACAGAATCAGTCATCATTTTCTTTAGGTCAGTAATGTCCCTTATCTTTGTTCGATACTCGGTATTTTTAACAGAGACCCATAGAAAGACACATTAATAAAAGCTGAATACAATAGGACAAATCTCAATAAAATATCTAATCAGTTACATTTTTAATATTCTTAAATTGGTAAAGAGATTTTATGGACATCCTGTACATTTAGATGTATTCATATGAGATGATTTTGATACATTTATGTTGAAATAATGTCACGACTGGAACAGAAGTAGGACCCAGATGCGTAACGTTACTCACAAATATAGAGGAAAGGCAGCGCCAGCGATCCGGTGCTCGCTGGACGCGGGAGGCAAGCCGCTCACGGGATCGGAACGTGTTCCGAATCCGGAAGTGGATCTTTCAGAGCGGGAGATTGTAGCGTAGTTGGACAAAAAAAAACAGGTCGTTAGCCGGGACGGGAGATCAAAATATGGTCGGGGTCAAAAAACAGGTCGTAGCAGGAGACAAATGGGGAAATCAGGAACGGACGAGTAGAAAACGGAGGACAAAACAGGACCGACGGGAGTCAGAGTCAAAAATGCTTGCCATGTGAAAACAGAGGTTTGCTGACGGACTGACAACAGGTGAGTGAAAGGACTGAGCTTAAGTAGGACGGGGAACGAATCAGGTAACCAGCAGCAGCTGGCGCCAAACGAGCGGGCACAGGTGAGTGTAATGAGTAATCATGACAAATTATTCAAAGTAGGGATGTCAAACTCAGTATGGCTCTGGGAACTGATAAGTAAAAGAATGTCAACTCTTTTACTTTGTTTTTCAACATTATGCTTTATGATTCAGGCTACATTAGTAACCTATCCATACATATTATAATCACACATGACAAGGGCTTTTTTTTCTCAACACAACACATGGAAAAAAAAATCATGTTTGGCATTCATTGTGTTAACTCGTTTATTTCAACAGTTGCGTAAATGTAGTTTCACTCCTGAACCAACTCACCATGTTATACAAACTCAACACTGCCCTCTAGCGACGGGAGTGAGCATTTTGTTTGCATTTGTTTAAAAAAATCATAATAGAGAAATGACATAGAGGGTTACACCACCTCGTGTTCATGTAGATAGCGAGTCCACCTCCTCTCCGCTTCCCGCAGGCTTTTGTGTCTCTGTCTGCCCTAACAGCGCTGAAGCCGGGTAGCTCCACGTTAGCGTCCGGGGTACTAGACGTGAGCCACGTTTCCGTAAAGCACAGCAAACTGCACTCCCTGTACGCTTTAATGTTTTTCACTAGCACAGCCAGTTCGTCCGTCTTATTGGCAGAGAGTTCATATTTCCCATGATTACGGACGGTACAGAAGACTTATAACTCTGGTAACCGCTTAGCCTTCACCTCTGCAGCCACGATAGGGCCCCCTCACCTCGTCTGGTAAATGGGGAATCACACCGGCACAAGAATTCTTCAGGGCAAGGAGTTGATTCCTCAAATCAACGAATTTTTGTGCGTTAAAACCCATAACCATAGGATAGAAAGTAATCCAAAGTGTAGTCGTCAAACATGACGAAAAACACCGAAGATAGAAGCAAACAATAAAACCAATAAATCACAAAAAGAGCGAAATAACACGGAGCTGCTGGAGAGGCTGCTGGAAAGGCTGCTGGAGAGGCTGCTGGAGAGGCTGCCGCTCGCGGCGGCGCCTTTGATGTTATCTTTCATACCAATAATTCCCTCATTTACTACATTTAATGTGTTTCATGTTTTAAGTATTTCATAAAAATGATGTATTATAATCATTTAAATGAGAGCAGTAATATTTAATATTACCAAAATTGAATTGAACAAGGGCATTTTACTTTATTTATTTTTATTATTTAATTTATTTTATAATGCTTTTCTACCCCGCGACCTTAGTGAAGATGTTTTTCTAACTGAACTTTTGCAGAGTGAGAAGGCTAAGGCATTTGACATTATATATAATAAAATCTGAAAGTGACTTTTTTTTATCAAATTATATATTGAATAGCAATTTAAGTAAAGTAGCAACTGTTTATGCAGGAGTCAGACTTGACCTTCCGCCTAGTCAGTGGTCTCATAATATGGCAGCCAATGTGGGAGCACCGCCAGCCTGATATCCCCGCCTTCTCCGCCCTCATCAAACCGGTCCGAAATATCATCACAGGTGAATAAAAAAATCTTCTTTCATTTCTTCAGGTTCGCAAAATATTTTCCTGTTCAATTTTCCTTGTTTGCCTGACCAGCAAAGCGTCAGTCTCCAGTCATCAATCAATGTAGTCCCTGTGGATCCGGAAACCCTGGTCCCATGGTAAGTGTTTCGTTCACAAATCTTGTCACGTTATGTCTTGCGTTAATTGGATTTGCTTTGGGACGAGACTTATAAAGGCAAATTTTTCCTCATTCCTCAAAGGACGGGGTTACTGATGATACAGTCAGTGTATATGTTTTCCAATTCGCCATCGAGTGATGCAATGTTGTTATAGTTTAGTGTGTTGTTTTATAATCTGCAAAATTGTTAGCTCCGTTTATCAGTTTTGATACAATCTTCTATTCAGTTTGGCTTCAATTTTGAAATATATCTGCATCGTATATACTGTTAAATCTTGAAAACATGTGTTGCTATGTTAATAATTTGTTTCCCTACCTTGTCAATTGGAATATGATAAAACCTTAGTCTAATGATACCAATAGTAATTGATAATGGTTTTCTAATACTGTAATAAAATGTATTTTTGGAATTGTGTACTTATCCGATCAATAGCCTTTCACAGCAATACATTTTGCATCACAACTCATTCAAGATATCATCCATTCATATTGATTATGCTTCTGCCATCCACCAACATGAATGTGGTTAACCAGAGTCCAAAAAGGAATCTTTCCGAGCCTTTAATCATCTTAGCTTTCCTGTTCCTCGTGCAGGGCTTTCAGGTGGTTTGCGAGGCTGGCCATTCTGATTCCTCCTCCTCCTCTGCCGCGGGGGAGCACAGCTGTCGCCGTGGTAACTCTGTGGAAAAAAGTGGACCCTCCCAACAACCCACAATGATCAAAGGCCCGTCAAAGAAAAAGTGAGTTGTTTTTGGATTCAAAACAAGATGCATTATCTATGAAATCTCATACAGAAGCCTCATTTAATTCAAGGTCACTTAGAGATTGTAAGCTTACATTTGAACATGGTATTTTTCAGTTGACAATCACTCAATAAAACGACATACATTGATACCCTGGTACCCGAACATAATCTGTTCGGGATTGGTGTTCGAACACCAAATTATGGGACTACTGAATCACAAAGTACCGTATTTTCCGCACTATAAGGCGCCTTTATTTTTTTTCAAAAGCTGAACATGCGCCTTATAATACAGTGCGCCTTATTTATGGATCAATATTAATTCGCAAAGTCTTGCAACTAACTTGCCGCCGCCGACTAGATTTTCCCCCGAACGCCAAGTATTCCGCGGTGTATGCTGGGATTTATTTACCGGCGTTTCATTGGCTAACCAATGTGTCAATCATCATTTGAATGGATCACTATTGGCTAAAGTTATTCGGAGGTCAAGGGGAGGATCCTTTTTATCATTCACAGGCTGGCATTGGCTTGAACGGCAAAACAAAGCCTGCAATTGGCCGAAAAAGATGAATGTGTATAGCACGTTGGGTTGACGGCATAGAGATTATTTTTTACTATTCTGTATTTGTACATATTTTATTCTCCTGGATTTACTACCCTCACGGATATAAGAGGACATTGGCTGCACATTATTATGAACACAACGACTTCAGTGAGCTACTCTGGGTTTTATATTATCCCTGTATCTTGTTTCAGACTGAACTCGATGTTTCTGTGATAAGCGGTGCAGATAATGGATGGAATGGAGTGTCCATTTTTAAATTAAACTCAATTCCAAGCGTTTATTGTCATATGCACAGTAAAGTTGCGAGCGAAAAAGAAAATAGAAACTAAGGAAGGTTTGGCAAAGACTTTAACCTTCTGAATGATGGAACGATGCATTTGAGTGACATCGTACAGACACCGCATCCGCACGTGTTCTCGACACGTATTTGCGTCTTTGCAAGCTTTGGGACTGTTAAGGGGGTAATAAGTTTGACTGAACTATCTGACTGTTTTGTCGGCGTTCCCATTGTATCGCCTTATAATCCGGTGCGTCTTATGTATGTCAAAAATAGGACCAAATACTATTTTTTCGGGGTGCGCCCTGTAACCCGGTGCGCCTTATAGTGTGGAAAATACGGTAATGGTATTAACGAGTACCGAAAGAAATAGAGATACCCAAAAACATGAATAAAACATGGACCTAAACATCAGGTATTTAAATCTGTAGATTATAAAAATCGAACAAAATAGGGATAAAAATATAGAACAATTTTAAGCCATTTACTTTACCTCTGAGCAGGGGTTCAATGCAGACACTCGTACACTATTCTCATATTTTTCAATAATGTCAGTGTTCAACTCGATCATTTTTCACTGTTTACTTCTTTCCCTTCCCGTTATCACTAACTTTTTTGGGATCCATTATTGTCAACAGGAAAGACAATAAAACGCACTAAATCAAAAAAATTCTCAACCCGTGTTGTCGGACTGTGTATCTCTCGCAAAATGAGGCTCCCCAACCGAGCCAGAGTAGCCAAGATGGGCGCTTATCTCGGCCAGACATTCGGCTGTATTTGGCTTTGTTTGGTTGTGTTTGGGTTGACGTGATTTCCGAATTTTGTTCGAATACCGAAGCAAAGATTACTATGATTTTTGGTGGGAATATTGAATCGTTACCAAGTCGTTCGAGTTCCCAGGTATCATCACTGTCTAATTTTAATAATAATTGTAAGGACCTCAATTAAAACCCCCAAACTAATTTTTATTGCAATGCATTTACAATTTTCTTTAATTCCATCTCTGTATTATTGAATTTCTAATCTTTGTAAAGATGTAGTGGTTTAACTCAAGTAGATGAATCCGTGCCTCTTTCCATACTTGAACCATTATGTTGTTAATCCCTCGGATGAAAACAAGCTGTACTCTCCTTATCATTTCTGTATGCGGATGTTGCAATAATGTACAATTTCTGCATGAGCAGCAGTGACTTTCTGGAAGCTCGGGCCGCTTGGCCTTATGAAAAGTTATATATCGCTGTCGCCTCAAGCCACGCTGTCGCCTCAAGCCACGCTGTCTCCACGGGTCGCATTGGCTTCAGCTCGAGGGAGTATTTGCCTGCATAACCGGTGTAATTATGCTGCAGTAACGTGCTGGCTGTGTTGCCTGTCTGGCATGATTCGGACTGCCTGCAGAAAGTCTGGCAATATGAAGGCCTCTCACCAGATTTTGGGGCCAGTTAGTGTGTTTGGCACTGATAGACAGTTTTTGCTTAGCATCTAAAGCAATGGACTGCTGATGTTGAGTTTATTTAGAGCAGGGGTGTCAAAGTCAAATGGACGGAGGGCCAAATAAAACATTTGGCTACAAGCCGAGGGCCGGACTGTCCAATCTTTACTGAAACCAAGATTTAACCTACTGAAAACATAACAAATATATTACAATATGATTGGATAAATAAAGCAATATTTTCTTATGACTCAGTCATTTTTAATTTCAGCAGGCACAAAATACAAATGTCCTTTATATAAAAAACTCTTAACATATCTCATAACAACAACTCATAACAATTTTCTATCATTCAATCATCTAAAATTATTAAAAAGAAATATTGCCTCGAAATACAATAAAATAAAGTGCACAAATCTCTTGTTACTTAAAACCAATAGCAATCAACACACTGGACCTCATCTGTCCTGCTCAAATGTACATTGACTTTCCTTTCTATGCTTTCTCTGGGTTAGTGTGAAAAAAGGAATTACTGATTAACAAATAACAACAATCAAAAGTCATTTTCTCTGCTAAATAGGAGACAATTTTATCAAAAGACTGTTGTCCACATCAAGATCTATTTTCCATGAAAAGCCGAAAAAAAAGAAACACTCCCAGGAACGGAGTCGGCAAACAAAAAAAACATAGTCAACATAGACAATAAAGCTTTAAAATTCCTGAGGGGAAAAACAAAAAAAAAGACCTTCTTTATGTGCATATTTAACTTTTAAACTTGAACGGAGTAAAAACTTCAAATGTGTAATTGCACAGGAAACATTACTGTATTATTACTGTATTTACACACATTTATATACATTACTGTAATACTACAACACTACATCACTTGTTTGAGGCTGACGCTGATACTTGGCAGTACTTCATCTTTTGCACAAGTTCATCAATGTTCGGGGTCAGGCTCTGAGCTGAGGAAATCCTCAGAACTGAGTGAAGGTGTTCAGCAGTAAGTCGACTTCTGTGTGATGTTTTGTTCAGTTTCATTAAGGAAAACAGTTGTTCACACAGGTATGTGCTGCCAAACATAGACAATGTTTGAGCAGCCTGGGTGCGCAGCTGGGGCATTGTGTCGGGGAGGAAGCGCGCAAACTCCGCAGCACCCACTGCTGCGTATTTTGCCTTCAGCGCATCATCGCATTGTAGCTCAATCAACTCCATTTGGAGGTTTGGCGGTGAGCTTTCCACATCAACTGCAAATGGATTGCTGAGCAGTGCAAACCTGCTTTTTTGTGCTTCAAAGTCAGCAAATCGGTGTCGAAAGTCAGCAGCGAGTATAATAATTTTTTAGCAAACTGCGCTCGGGAAAACACTGGTAGATAGCTCATCTTTCATGGTCTGACAGCTAGGAAAGTGACTCAAGTTTTCTTTCCGCATTTGTGCCTCCCACAGAGTCAGTTTGGCTTGAAATGCTTTCACTGTAGTGTACATTTCAGAGATGATACGAGCCCGGCCCTGCAGCTGCAGGTTCATTGCGTTCAGGTGACTCGTAATGTCACACAGAAAAGCCATTTCACACAAAAACCTTTTGTCTCGGAGTTGTGTTGTGTCTTTCCCTTTGCTGTCCAAGAACAAACAAATCTCCTCACGAAGCTCGAAACACCTGCGCAGCACCTTTCCCTGGCTTAGCCACCGGACCTCAGTGTGATAGGGCAAATCACCATGCTCCATTTCTAACTCGCACAGAAATGACTTAAACTGGCGGTGATTTAACCCTTTGGCTCTGATAAAGTTAACTGCGCATGTGATGGTGCTCATTACATCTTTCATTTTCAAGGCTTTACCACAAAAGGACTCTTGGTGTATGATACAGTGATAAGCTGTCAGCTCACGTGTGACGTTTTCCTTCTGCATCTTCTCCCGTATCATTGCCACCAGTCCACTCCTGTGTCCACACATCGCAGGTGCTCCGTCTGTTGTCAGACTCACGAGTTTTTCCCAAGACAGCTCCATCTCGTTTACACATCTTGAGACCTCTTCATACAAATCATGTCCAGTAGTTGTGCCGTGCATAGGACGTAGCGCTAACAACTCCTCTGTCACGTTGAGGCTGGAGTCCACTCCGCGGATGAAAACTGACAACTGGGCAATGTCAGAAATGTCTGTGCTCTGGTCCACAGCCAGGGAATATGCGATGAAATCTTTCCCCTTTGTAACAAGCTGCTCTTTTGGATTGTTAGACAACAGGTCTACGCGATCAGCAATGGTATTTCTGCTCAGGCTGATGTTTGAAAAAAGTTGTCTTTTGCCTGGGCAAAGTTCGTCGCAGACTTTGAGCATACAGTTTTTGATGAAATCCCCCTCAGTAAATGGCCGGGCTGATTTGGCGATCTCCTCTGCTAAAATAAAACTGGCCTTGACAGCAGCCTCGCTTTGTGACTGGGCTTTTCTGAACAGACCCTGTCGAGATTTGAGACCTCGTTTAAATTCCTCGACCTTCTGTAACCTTTGTTTTATGTCCAGAATCTAGGTTTTGTCAGTGTGTTTTGTTTCATGATGCCGTCTCATATTATACTCTTTCATCACCGCCACACTTTCTCCACATAGCAGACACACAGGTTTTCCAGCTACCTCCGTGAACATGTACTCCAACTCCCACCTTGTTTGAAAGCCCCGGTTTTCAGTGTCCACCTTCCGTTTAGCCATTGTTGATGGGTATCTGTAAGATAATTTTTGCTGTTATGCTAATGACTGCTGCTGATCGACTGCTGAATAAATTAAACCGCCTCCCGCTGTGCTCCCGCTCGGCGCGTCCCCGTTGCATTGTGGGAAATGTAGTATTCGTGCGTACTGCGGGCTGCTGGCTTGCAGCGGCCTGCGGGCCGGATCTAATAATATATTGATATCGTCACGCGGGCCAGGTAAAACCCTCTCGCGGGCCACATTAGGCCCGCAGGCCTTGACTCTGACATATGTGATTTAGAGTAATCATATGCAATAGAAGAGCCAAACGTGGGTGATTTGTGGGTGTGCATGTGCTATGCATGTGGGTTGTTGTGAAACATTTATTTTACTGATTCTTCTTCATTCTAAATATAGTCCCCTTAGTTAAGGGGATAATTCACTGAGCCCAGTCGAGAATAGAGGAACGCAAAAGCAATTTTCGAAAGTACTTCAATTAGTCGACTATTCACTGACTATTAAAACAATTACTCAAATAGTCGGATAATTATTATTGTTTTTTTTTTTTTTAAATATGGCAGAAAGTTAATTTTACATTAACATCTCTATTTCCCACATTTAATTGTGTGGGACATAAGAAAAATCACAAGAAAAATAGGTAAAATGAAAAATAGATACTTTATTGAGCATACTGTAGATTTGTATAAAAAATAAAAATGTCCTATCTCAAACTGATTACGCACAGTGCTCAGTCAGTAGGGACATACAGTGCATCCGGAAAGTATTCACAGCGCTTCACTTTTTCCACATTTTGTTATGTTACAGCCTCATTCCAAATTGTTTTAATTTAATCTCTTATCTCAAAATTCTACACAAAATACTCCATTATGACAATGTGAAAAAGTTGTTTTTTTTTTACTTTTTTTGAATTTATTAAAAATAGAAAACTAAGACATCACATTTACATCATGAAGAGATATCTCACTCTGTTGGAAAAAGGTGTATGGCGACAATAGTCAAGAATGGAATTATTTATTATATATTTATTATTATATATATTATCGATTTTTTTTTTATCAACAACGTTGACTCATCGTTGCAACCCTAACACTGAATTCTGAATATTTAACGACGAGAATATCCATCCATCCATTTCCAGCACCGCTTATCCTCACCAGTGTCGATGAGGTGCTGGAGCCCATGACAGCTGTATTGGGAAGTCGGCAGAGGACAGCTCATACTGGTTGCCAGCTCGTCGCAGGGCACACAAAGACAGATAATTCACTCACTGGAGATGCCAATCAATATTTGCCATGCACATTTAAATGCACACATCTCACAGCTGTAGAGGGTCCGTTCAGCCTCTGTGTTTATTGAAGCTTAGTCATCCCGCAGCACCACCCATTTCTCTCACACTCAGTGCCTGCTGATGCTTAGACAGTTTCCATAGCAACCACAGGCTGCCTGCACTGAATCGAGGACTGCTAGTTTTTCTCAAGCAATCCAGTGGGGTAGATGCAGGCAAACTGTATCTGTGGCAACCCAGTGGCTGTATGGAGTGAAATGACACAACCTCTAATGCCGCATACTCCTAAAGTGATTCATGTAGATATCGATCGTCTCTGTCCGCTCCATTCATTGCAGCTGACAAGATTAAATGCCGTCCTCCAGCTCTACGCCCTTGCTATCGTGGTATCAATATGTTTCTCCTTCGCGAGCATCGCTCGATACGCCTTGAAGCTCGCCAAACGCTGACCTTCATCTCTGCTTATTAATAATGAACTCACGTACGCTGATGTCATGATTTTGGAGGGAGGGCTGTTTCTTATTTGCCATCTTTCACTTGATGTAATATTTTTTTCTATTAAGCAGTTTAGTGGGCTTTAATGTGCTAAAATAAGGGTATACAAACTATTTGTATTTATTTATTGAACAATTTTTGATTAATAAAAGAAAAGTTTTATTTGACCAACATTTATTTCCTAAAATAAGGTACAAAAATATGAAATCAGTAAGATTAGCTGACAGAGATTAAATATTTTTTTCTCTGCTATGTCCTCTGTTCTTAATGTTTCCATGCTTTTTTGGGATTCTTTCAATTGGTTGCTCAGGAAAGGGGTTTTGTTGTTTTTTATTTATGCGTATTTTTTCCATGAGAAGAACATGTATTTGCACAAATGCACCAAATGATGGCTGTTGCACTCACAAGGACACTGTCAGGACTGGCGTGAGAGAATCAACGTACACATTAATTGATTACTATAATACGGTTAACTTTTGAAGGTTTCAATACTTCACGGATTTCCATCATGCACTGTGTCCCGCATGCTGATTGGCAAAATAGTATCGTGGCTTATTATTACTTGAAAGTAAAGTAGTTATTAGTAAAAATAAATAAATAAAAACGTTTCTAGAGTGTCATGATTACTGAAGCGGGGCACCTGAGTCTGCTCCTTTGGTGCTTACGGCCTCAGACGCTGATTGGCTGCTGATCTCTTTTTAAACCCCCGTCTTCCTGTTAACGATTTTCTGTCCGTCTGCGAACCTCAGCCCACGTAGGCACGCCTTTTCGACCCTGACTATATCCTGTCCTGATTCCTATTTGATTCTCGGCACGACCCCTTTTTCTGAACTCGATTACTTTTCCGCTTCACCGCCCCGACTATCGACCTGTTCTTCCCCCGCTCTCAAAACTGCCTTTGCTCGCCACGGAAGTGCCACTTCCGTGTTCCGAGCAATCTGCTACCCGTGACTGGACCGTGGGTGCAAGCCCTTTCCTCTTTCTAAATAAAGCTGTGAAAAATGAAGGCAAGTGGGTCCTGTATCTGTTTCTGGTCTCTGACATGGAGTACCTTTATTTGTTAAACCAATGCTTGCAAGTGTTTGTTCTTTTGTTTCAGTGTATAATAGAATATTTAATTTTATAATAATTTTTAAAATACTAGATAAAGGGCCTCCCAAGAGAGAACATTCTCCATTCGGGCCCTGATGCTGTGGAATGTTCTTCCCACTGAGATTTGATCAGCAACCTCAGTGGAACTGTTTAAATCTAGGCATAAAACCCACGAATATTCCATAGCTTATGTAGCGAATATGAGTGGTAGATAAATTATTCTAGCAAATAATTTACTGACCAATTGAATTAAAGAGCCAAGTTTATTCTTTTCAAAACTCGTCTTGCCCTTCTGGAGCACCACATACGTTTTGAGATAATTTTGTCAGGAAAACAGATGAAAAACCTTGTTTACTTTATTCTGAAGGGTGGCTACATACACTTTAGGTGAATTCTTTATACCATTTTCGAAGTTCAATATACTTTAATCAAGACACACACACTCTTGGATTTATGGACTTCTCTTACAAATCATATACTGAAGATCCTTGAATAGGTTACAAAACAATAATGATAAAATAAAACAAAGACAACTAAAAGTTGAGAACATAAACTGGCACCATTTGCAATGCCAGAACGTTGGCTTGAAGATTACGTTGTTGTATTTCGATAGAGTTCCCCCTGAATGTCACACCAATACCAATACCTAGCAACAACGAGCTGTTTTGCCAAGTTCTGCTTTGATAAATAATGACCGCCCAGTCTTTAAGTCCTCGGCTGTTGAGCGATGAGGAATCCTGGTAGGATAAGACCCGGTTGGGACGAAGACCACAGGGCGGTGTTAAAGGAGAGGTTGACTGCTGGTGGGTTGAGGCCTCTCTGAGGTCGCTGGCTTTTCCCACCAGGTTTGGCAGATAGAAATTCAGACTGCCATGCGAAGTGAGACATGTATCAGCTCTCGGTTCCGGTCTCGTGGGAGGGGCGGACCCCCTGTGGTGGAGTTGTCACTGCAACATTTGATGTGCAAAAGCAAGCTAATGCCCTCCACCCAGCCTCACATTCCACCATTATCAGTCAGATAACATATCTATGTGATTGATTTAAAACACAGTATTCACGTCACATGTTTTGTCATTGTTTGATATTTTTCTGACATTCCAAAACGGAATTCTGACCAAACGTTGAATATTCTACACTTATGAATGAACCATATTTCATGTTGACAATATCTGTGTATTGTTAGTTATTGCAACATCCGTTGCAGCCTGTTCATAGTGGAAGGGGAATTAACTCATGTGCGTTCCATTTTAATGGTTTCTTCATTTTCCTCATGTTCAGGTTTTTGAGATTTTCCTTGCCCTCACGTAGGTTTTAGATCAGGGGATGGTAATAATAGTCTGTAGTTTGCAATAATCAGTGCCTTGTGCAGCCCTTTGAGACTCCTTGTGATTAAGGGCTATACAAATAAACATGACTTGACTTCGTATTGGAACCTAATCCCTATGACAAACAAGGGATCGCCGTATGCTACTTCAAATTATTGTATTTACAAATATTTTAAGTCCTATCATAGTTCTTCAATTGCAAACAATTTTACACAAACATAAGCTTGCCAATGTTCCTTTTTCTTCTACAGGTCATCAGCCCCCACCGGTGTACCAACATCCATATCTCAGCGCGCGCGTTACGCTACCTACTTTGATGTTGCCGTGCTGCGCTGCCTTCTCCAGCCCCACTGGACAGAGGAGGGGGTACACTGGGCATTGATGTACTATCTCCAACGGCTAAGACAGATTCTCGAGGAAAGGCCCGAACGTGTCCCGGAACCACTAGTTGCTCCTCTGCCGCGCCCGAGGAGCAGCTCTATGGTGGCGGCCACCCCTTCATTGGTCAACACGCATAAAACACAGGTGACAACAACGGATTTTTTATCCTTTGAAGTCATTGCACAATGAAACATTTTCAACTATTGGAAATGTGCAATGTGTTTTACTTTGGCAGGATTTGAGTCTTAAATGCAATGAAGAGGGAAAATCATTGAGCACTGAGACATTTACAAAAGTTTCTCTGACCAACCTTCGCCGCCAAGCTGTACCTGACTTATCATCTGACCTTGGAATGAACATTTTTAAAAAGGTCAGATGAGCTCATTCAGACCGTCATTTTTGGTACCAGGTAAAGAAGCAACATATGGTTACGTGTGTTATTTCAGTTTAAGAATCGGCGTGAGGACCGGGAGAGGAAGGGGTCCATCCCCTTTCATCACACTGGGAAGAAGCGCCAACGTCGTATGGGTGTCCCCTTCCTGCTTCATGAGGATCACCTTGATGTGTCACCTACCCGCAGTACATTCTCATTTGGGAGTTTCTCTGGCCTTGGTGATGATAGGCGTACTCTTGACCGTGGAGGTTGGCAAGCAACCATAATGGGTATGCATAAAAATCCTCAACCTAAACTTCCTATTTTCTCTTATCACATCCTTGGTTGCTTGCAGATCTTTTTGTCGCAATCAGTCCCAAACTGTATTCAAATATTCCCTCTTATCTTTATCCAATAAAACATTTCAAATTAGCATATACTAGCAGAATATTGCACATCACATTAATAATTCATCCACATTTATTTCTGTACTGCAAGACATCTTATTAAAACAATAATGACATATTTAAATAAGTAAAATGTTTTCAGGTAATATAATCTTGTTCCAATAGCATTTATTTCATAAGTTTTTATATTCTTAGTTCTTATTTTATAAGACAAAATATGGGTTTTTTTCTTTCACTGTTCTCTGTTTTTACAAACATGTAGGACATTTAAATTATTGACTATGCAAAATCACCATCTTTACTTTCTTTCAGATAAGAATTTACTGCGCTTTAATCATAAATACTGGAACCTCTCCCGGTGTTGCAGGTAAATTTACACGCCGAGGCAGCACAGACACAGCTGCTGATGCAGACAGCCTGAGCACCAAGCACTCGCATTCGCACCACTCGCTCCTTAGAGACATGCCTGACCACTCAAACAGCCATAGTGAAAACACCATCAAAGAGGGTAATTAATTTTTGGGCATTTTTGATATGATGTGTAATTTTTACTATGCCCTGAGTATTTGTTTTTCATTCCCATGTTTCTTGCTGATTTTCTTTGAATCTTTCAGAGGAAATAGATAAATGTTTTGGTTATCATCTTATACCTGCAGTTCGTTCCCAGATCTCCACCATCACCATGGCCGCATTCAACACAACTGTGGCGTCCTTTAATGTGGGCTATGCCGACTTCTTTACTGAGCATATGAAAAGGCTCTGCAACCCTGTGGTTGTCCCGGAAATGCCCGTGGAGCCGTTGGCCTGTGCTAACCTCCCTCGCAGTTTGACTGACTCTTGCATCAACTACTCATGCCAGGAGGAGAGTGATAACATTGAGGGCACCAATAACTTTGTGCTAAAAAACGGAATGTTAGACCTCACAGTAAGTTACAGCTTAATTTGCTCTAGATTTGGGTAATAATAACAGAGCTTTCAAAATGAAAGTTATGAATTTGAACAAATTTCCTGCCTTTTTGTCAGGCTGTGATGCGTGCCCTTTACGCCGTTCTTAGCCATGACATCAGCTCTCGGATATGCGATGTGGCCCTCAACATAATTGACTGCCTGCTGCAGCTGTGTGTTGTGCCTGGGATGGGCAAAAAGCTGTCCAAGCCTGACAACAAGGAGAATGAGGAGGTGCGGGCCAAGGACACAGTTGGTCACAACCTCGGAGGAGGAGGAAATGGAGGAGGCGGTGGAGACACTGGCAGTGGGGGTGGAGGCGGAGGTGGGAGCGGTGGAGGAAGTGGGCAAGGGAGCAAAGATGACATGAAGAATAACAAGGACAATGACAAAAAGGTTAGTTTGACAGCAGTCTAAGTTACAACTTCTGTTGTGCTGTCTTATCTTGAAAATTCAATAGATACGAACTTTAAAATGAAAAAAAATGTAAATGTTCTTTGCACATTTTTTAAACATTTCTTATTGCTGTCTTTTATTTGCTGCTAAAGTTCTTTCATCCAACATTAAACAGGAGGAGAGCTCCTGCTTTAGCACTCATCGACTGGCTCTTTCTATGCTCATCAAAATAGTAAAGTCTTTGGGCTGTGCTTACGGATGTGGTGAGGGACACCGAGGTCTTTCGGGAGATCGCTTGAGGATGCAGGTCAGAATCTTCTTTGTGTTTATCTTTCAATGCATTTTTTTCACCATCATGATGCGTGTGTTTTGTGCTCACATTTTTTTTCTCATGCAAATTTATATACTCTTTCTTTCCAGGCCCAAAGTTGCCTTACCAACCTTTACAAACTGGATAAACTGCAATTTCGCCAGACAATGCGTGACTATGTCAACAAAGACTCCCTAAATAACATTGTGGACTTCCTCCATGCTCTGTTGGGCTTCTGCATGGAGCCAATCACCGACAGTGAGTATGTGAATTTGTGAAAGGTGGATGCAAACACATCTACGATGGTGTTTGAAGCTGCTGTTGAAGACTTGAATCACTCTTTTTTGTTAGGTATATGTTCAAAACAAATTTAATTGAGTGGTACTAAAATTCAAGTTGAATGGAAATACATTAGAACAGGTTCCTTACAATCGCCAACTTCTCTAACATATTCAAAATAAATTTCAAAAATATTTCGCAAAATCGTTTTACTTTATTTCCATAGATTCTTCCCATATGTTATGCCCTGGAATATTCAGGAATCCATCCAGATGTCACAATTTCTTCCGAAAACTGAATTGTTTACCTTTCCAGTGCAATCTTTGTTTCGATTGCTGTTGGTTTTCCCACCAACTCTACTTGACCCTCTCTGTTGGGGTCTTCTCCCGCTTCCCAGCACCTTCCCACAATTCATCCTCCCCCACCACATGCGGCACCCTTCCTTCAGTACTTTCCTTTTTTCCCATCCTTACTTTTTCCCTACCTTGCTCATCCATTTTCGTACACTTGCCAATCCAAAGCTTTGCCCATTGCATCTCTTTTCAAACTGCGGCATTATTGCTACACATTGAGCCTCGCTCTACATGCAAATTCAGTTTTGCATTGACATTGGTTTTGTCTCTGCTTTATGGCATCATAGAAAATTTCACCAAATATATTGGCAAGTGACGGAACCGATGAGTGTTTTGATGATGAAAGCCTTGCAACCTTTTTTTGTTACGATACATGTTTGTATGTTTCTTTTACCAATGTATGTTTTCTGGGGTTCACCTCTCTGAGGAGGTGGTTTCCGTACATGTCTGTGCTGGCCTGATGTCAATCACAACCTGTGCCCCGCCTCTTTTCTCTTGCAGAGTACGGCAGTGCAGGTGAGAGGTCCAGGAGGGCGAAAAAACGAAACATCGGTAGATACACATGATGTATTTAATCAATAGCATAACATTGATATCAGAGATGTGATAAACATACCCACCTGAGCAGAACCTTCCATCGCTGCCCCTCTTGCTCTGCCCTAAAGTGACAATTTTCGCCTGCAACCACAAATTTATCTGCATTTTCTAGGCCAATAAATAAAAACAATTCTCTAAATGCGGCTTAAGAGCAGGCCTTGGTCACTTGCATGTATTTCTTGTTCCTTACTCAGAATCCTTTTCAGTTTGCTTTTCCTCCCATTTGCTGAACAGACCCATTTTCTTTTGCCCCCGACCCCAACTTGTTGTACAGAATAATGGTGTTCTTGTAATTTTCTAACTAAACCACCCCTGTGTGATATGTGGTCTTCGCCCCCAACCCCCTCTTTATTTCAGACAAGGCAGGGTTTGGGAACAATTTCACGACAGGAGACAACAAGTCACTGGCTCAGAACATGGAGGCAGTGGTGGTGGGTTGCATGTTCAAGTCACTGATCACCCGCTGCGCCTCCACAACACATGAGCTTCACAGCCCTGAGAACTTGGTGGGTGCTTGATTTGTACTTGTTTTTTTTTTTTACCAAAACCAAATCCCCTCTACAGTCTCAGGCTCCAGCCTCTTCTTCTGGTCGCTCTTTGACACTTGCATGACACCCTCCTCCGCAGGGTCTGTACTGTGACATCCGACAATTGGTGCAGTTCATCAAGGAGGCCCATGGAAACGTTTTCCGCCGAGTAGCTCTAAGCGCCCTCCTGGACAGCGCTGAGAAGGTCACTGCGACTAAAAAACCTGATGAGAAAGATGACAGCAAAGTGCACGGTCCAAGAAGGTCCTTATTTTATGTTTTGTTTTTGTTTTTTCATTCTAGTCAAATCTGTAACATCTCATCTCTGCTTGATTTGTTGTCTGTCTTGTGTGCGTAAATATGTCCTTCACAAGGTTGTTCCACCTTGGACGTAAATGTCACTTGTCTGGGTTTTTTCTTTGAGAAACTTATCCTAGTTGACCCTCTTTTCTGTCCATTATTACCCTAGCCTTCTGTGCATTTATTTTCCAATATGCGCTGTAACAGAGTCACTCCCTATTTTTCACATACAATATGGTCTGCTGAACATGTAGACTCAGAATTTTGGCACATTGTATACTTCAAAATATATTAAAGAAGTTCTTTGGCCAAAGGAGTTGGAAAAAGCCCAAGAGCCCTGCTCGTTTGTCGGGATCTGTCCATGCAGGTCAGAGGCGGGTGTGTCCGGGGAAAAGGGTCAGGTGTCCAGTGCTGCAGATGAGTGTCGCAGCTTCATTTCCAGCAGACCCCCCCAGACCCCCGAACAGTGAGTGTTCATCATTCCATCGTGTCTCATCCATGTCACATCGCTATCTCTCTGGTCTAAACCAATAGACTATTTTTGGGGGGTTAGGATCAGGGGGAGAGGGCAGATTCTAGTTTAATATTTGTCTGCTGTTTTTGTCTGTTTCTAGTGAGGATCAGATCCCAGGAGCTTTGCTGGGGAGGAAAGACTTTTGGAGGAAGATGTTCAAATCACAAAGTGCTGCAAGTGACACAAGCAGCCAGTCTGAACAGGACACTTCAGAATGCACCACAGCTCACTCTGGTACTACTACAGACCGTCGCTCCCGATCAAGATCCAGGCGTATTTCACTTCGTAAGAAACTGAAATTACCGATAGGTAAGTTCGGCGAATCAGCAATGTTTCTAGGGGAAAACGTTCATGTCAAATCAAGGGAACCTTTATCAAGTCCTCGTGTACCTATTCCAAATTCTTCTGATGTGTTGCCAAATACCAGATCATTACATTACTTTTAGCAATGCCTCTCCATATCCACCTTTTCTCTTCATTCTCCCACTTTCTATTTTTCTTGTACACACC